>NC_057810.1:183684241-183984241 GCF_018294505.1 Triticum aestivum | reverse complement strand
GCCGTGTCGCCGCCTGCCTCTGCTCCCAGGCCAGGCCGCCGCCGCTGCCGCTTCGCCTCCCAAGCCCGGCCGCCGCCGCCGCCCCGCGTGCTCCAGGCCAGGCCGCCGCCGCCCGCCCTCTTGGTGCGCCGCCGCCGCCGCCCGTCCTTCTTTTGCCCCGCGCGCGATCTGGTCCAGCGCCAACCGCCGCTTCCGCCTCTGCTCTCCCGAGCTGTCTGCCGCTTGTTTTCTGGTGCCCTCGCGTGCGTTGACTACGGGGCCGTGAACGATCCAACTGCCCTGTGCGTGCGTGCTCCCTGCACGGGTTCGCTCCTCTTGGGCTGCTGCTGGTGGGCTACTCAGTCAATTGGCCTACTACATACGAGTGCCTGGCTTGACGCCCTGTAGTTCTTTCGTTGTCTAAAAAAAGAGAGAAAGTAAAAAAAAATGTAAAAAAGGAGACATGTCGTTTTCGTCGGGCCTGCATTCCGTCGCTTCCCACAGACTACCGATGGTGTTCCATATATTGATCTCGTCTCGCATATGCGCCGCCGCTCGGTGCTTGGTGCTCGTCCGCCTCTGATGTTGCCCTCTATGGCGTCTTCAGCAGGCTGTGATGGTCGTTATACGTCAACTCCTCTCGCGGCTTCCGCCCGCGGCGGTGACCGCTCTACGTCGACTCTTCTCGCGGCTTCCGCCCGCGGCAGTGACTGCTCTACGTCAACTCCTCTCGCGGCGACCGCTCTACGTCGACTCTCGCGGCTTCCGCGCACGCTGGTGGCCGCTCTACGTCGACTCCTCTCACGGCTTCCGCGCTCGCCAGTGACCGCTCTTCGTCGAGTCTACACACGGCTTTCACGGGTGGTGGCGACTGCTCATCGTCGGCAAGTGTTTCTACCTCGACCTTTTCCGCACCGTCTCTGTTTGCGCGTGAGATTGCGCAGCTACGATGCCTGCTTGCTACTTGGGATTCTTCACCGACAGGTTCTGCAGGTTTTGTGACTGACCCTTCTGGCACTGAGAAACCACCTTCTACCCATTCAGGTACATCCCCATGGATTCTTGATACTGGAGCATCTTTTCATATGACTTATGATTCTTCCACTTTGACCTCCATTCGACCTGTCAAGTCTCCTGTTCGTGTTCTTGCAGCTGACGGCACTCCCCTCCCTGTAGCTAGTCGAGGCACTCTTAGCACTTCTTCATTTCATGTTCCCTCTGTAGCTCATGTTCCCCGACTTACCATGCACCTCATATCTGGTGGTCAGATTGTTGATTCTAGTTGTAGGGTCATTCTCGACTTTGATGTCTGTTCTCTTCAAGATCGTCGCACGGGTGCTCTGCTTGGTGCTGACCCTCGACGCTCTAATGGTCTCTGGGAGCTTGACTGGCTTCGTCTTCCCTCCGCTGCCACTACCGCCAGTCTCACCACCCCTGTTGCTGCAACTACCAACTCTTTTCAACAGTGGCATCATCGTCTTGGCCATTTATGCGGTTCTCGTCTCTCGTCTTTGGTTCATCGTGGTGTTCTAGGGTCTGCCTCCGGTAACGCTTCGTTGGATTGTATGGGTTGCAGGCTTGGTAAGCAGATTCAACTACCCTATCCTCATAGTGAGTCAGTGTCCGAGCGCCCCTTTGACCTCATTCACTCTGATGTTTGGGGTCCGGCTCCCTTCGCTTCGAAAGGGGGTCATCGCTACTACATTATCTTTATAGATGATTTTTCCTGGTACACTTGGATCTACTTTATGTCTTCTCGTAGTGAGGTCTTGTCTATATAAAAAAGATTGCTGCCATGGTTCATACCCAGTTTCCACTCTTATTCGTGTTTTTCGTGCAGATTCAATATATCTCCCATGCGCTGCGAGGATTCCTTTGGCCTTTTGTATTCTAGCCTTTTGGCATCCTCTTGTACATATATATGATGGCTTTGGCCTTCTTGTAATACAAGTTGCATATTTTCCTAACAAAGAACATTGTGTGACATACATATTTCCATTATTATCGGCAGTGTCCATCCTTGTCACAGTTGCTTTTATTTTGGCAGGATAAACACCAATGGGCCTGATGGTATCGAACTAGACAACAAAGTGGGAAGGTGTGTAGGTAGAAGAGTGAGCACAAAGCACTATGGTGGATGCACAAATAAGTTTGCCGGACTCTAAAACGATGGCCAAGTTCCATCTTATTGTTACAACATCAGGGAGCAGAACACATTTAAGGTAATCAACATATTATCATATGTTTCCTTTTTCTTAGGGCTACTTGGGTTGGACTATACAAACAGTATGTTCACATAAATGGTCAGTATGCATGTATGGTGGAGGGTAAGCGGACAATTTGACGTCGGTGGTAGTTAGATATTCCCTCCGGTCTTAACTTTGGCCGTTTGTTTCTACTACTCCATCACGTCTTTGAGAAGATAGTAAGTTGCACAATCTCCAAGAATAGTACTTTGACCATCAGTTTCTATTATGGTATAATGTTTAAAACTTAATAAAATCTGTTGTATTGTGCAAGTATTTTTTAGACAAATCTATACATATGGTTCTCACTCACCCAATCAAAATATTTTAGAAGATATTGCCTTATTGATGGTTAAAGTTTTAAAAGTTAGACCAAAACTATGTCCAAAACATCATGTTTTTGTCGACTGGAGGGAGTAATATAAAACCTAATAATGTAGTTATATTACAAAGGTATTTTCCAGAAAAAAAATATACATATTAAAAGGCATGCTATATTTGATGTGAAAGATATCAAACATACTGTAAACTGAACAAATGCACAATAAAAAGGGCAGCCCGGTGCATGTAGCTCCTGCTTGCGCAGGGTCCGGGGAAGGGTACTGTAAACTGAACAAATGCATAATACAGTACTAAACAAATTTGACCATACTGCGACATACCATTCATGGCTGCCTGCTTGACTTCTTTTGCCTCCTTTATTTGACAAAAGATATTATTAGCTTCGTCATTGCCAGCGATTTCTCCTCCCATTGTTTTAGCCATGTCATTCTGTCTTTCTTTTAGCTCCTTTTCCTATGAAAGAAGAGAAAACTGCTGATCACTAATGTCAACCAAGTGACTTAACCACAAAGAAAAGGAACTTCTCAACTAAATACCTTCTCGGTTGCAGCACGGATCTTTTGTCTGGCCACACATTCTCTAGCTTCAATCCTAGTCTTCAACTTTCTGATAAAGATACAAGATAATTAATATGACAGTAGTAAAGTGAACTACTTCAGCACATATGGTAGCCTGTACTTACTCAGATGATAATGCCTCATCACACAGAGAATTCAGCACATCCAGCTTATGAGAAGGGCTCAAATTTTTATATCCAGATAGCCCATGGCTTAAGTACTCAAGGATGAAATCTTTTGCGTGTAATGTCGAGTCAGTGATATATTTCCTGAGTTTTCTTATCCATGCATCCCCATGTCTTGGATATTTCAAAGGCCTTGAGAAAGGAAAAACCTCATTTATTCATTTTTCAACTACATGCACAAAACTAGAAGGAGATACAATTTGAAGTATACTTACTTGTAATTGCCGTTTTCTATGACAGATAACAGGTTTGCATGAAGCTCAGCAACAACTGAAGACACCTCTCGGAGTTGACGATCTCCAGTTATGTCTTTGACAATTTTTTCTGATTGGCCCTTCCTTATTTGGAAGATCTGCTTAAATAATTTTGTACATTATTCTATTTATAATACGGAAGAAAAAGTCTCTAAAAGCAAGCAAGTAGCTAAGAACTGGTAAGAATTCCAACTATCGAAACAAAAACCAAGTTTGATGACAGATTATAAATACAATGCAAATAAACTTTCTTTAGATTATTATAAATTGACATATCATAAAGAATATGCCTCTCAAGTTGATGATCTGTTTTGTGTTAACAAGACAGAAGTAACAAGAACAGGATTAAGATTCTAGACCTCACCAACAGCAGAATTTATGAGCTCAGCAACAATCTCAGACAACCTCACTTAGCTACTGCAAACAGGATTTAGAAATGACAAATGAGGAGTCCATGCATCAAACAATGCAACACAAAATAATTTCTAATTGCTGTACACTCAAAATTGTTCCATGGTGCTTGTTAGAGATAGAAGATGGATTTAAAATAATTATGACACTTTCTGGAGGTAGATGAAATCAAGCATACAGATCATTAGAGATATACCAAGTGGGCACTTGCATAGACATGCATCACTATCACAAATATTGTGAAGCCCTCAAGACATCCTAGTCTCAGCAATGATTTGCACGACATATTGCGCTGGTCAAATTGTCAGAAATGTAGATGCATATGTCATATGTGATACTAAGGAGATTTTATCGCAGAAGTGTAACTAACATATGATTAAAAAAATACTATTTGCTTTCCATAACTACCTCGCCAAATGAGCGACAAAACTCCAAAAATTGAATGGCGGCACCAACATCTTCAGGCTGCATCTCTACACCAGCAACGCAAGTCACAAGAGTACCTCTGGGTATGACTATTTCATCCTTGAGAGCATCGGTGCTCTCAATTCTCCGCAGGTTGCCCTTCGGTCTCTTGACAAGAGTACCTCTGGGTATGACTATTTCATCCTAGAGCATCGGTGCTCTCAATTCTCCGCAGGTTGCCCTTCGGTCTCTTGACAAGAGTACCTCTGGGTATGACTATTTCATCCTTGAGAGCATCGGTGCTCTCAATTCTCCGCAGGTTGCCCTTCGGTCTCTTGACAGAATGGACCATTGGCCCTGCTGGCTCCTCCCCTCTCCTCTTTCTGCCAAACAAAACCAGATAACGAGTATATAAAAACAATAACAATAACCTATAATCCCTCATGACAAGCACCAGCTTCAGATTGCTCACTTGCACTTGCTGCAGTTGCAGTCATTCCTGCACTTGGGGCATTCCCAGGCTTCCTCCTTCAACACCTCATCCGCAATCAAAGGGTACCTGTTAAATAAAGAGAACATCAACAAACCCATTCAAGATTGCCTACCACAGCCTCTAAGAAAAAGCAGAGAGGACATTATTGAACCTGTTACGTATGCAATTCTTGCAATATCTGAGAGCGCACTTGCCATTCTTCTTGGACCCTCTGCAAGCTGCCGTGGGCCCTATTTTTCTCTGACGGCACTGAGGAATAGCAACACAGAAGAGATGAAACGAAGATACATTGAGCAGAAGCGAAAGGGAGCAGGAGCTAGGTCCGGATGTTAACTATGGCTCTATGCGGCACCATATTTAATGAGGTGTGGTTTATCTTCGTACGATCGCAACAAAGGTCCGCAATAAAGCAGTGCTATGTGTGAAATTACACTAATTTGAACCAACTAAATTGAACCGGTCATATACATACTTTCTTGATTTGCAATATTTTTCAGTGGATCAAAACATCTTTCTCTGCAAGTTAATTTTCACATATGTTTGCAATATTAGTCGAGACATGCATTTGCACGTGCACGCTTACTAGTTGAGCAGAAGCAAAAGGGAGCAGGAGCTAGGTCCGGATGGATCCAGTTCTGCTTTCTTTCAAGATTTCTAGCCTATAATTCGGGTGGACAACCAGAAAGGATAAACAGATCTTACATGATTTTGTTAAGGAAAAAAGATAATGACAACAACCCTTAGTAACTTCAAACCAATTTCCCTCCTTAATTGTCCAGTGAAGTCGGTCACTAGAGTTGCAGGATTACATTAAAGATATCATAGATCTCTCGGTCAGGAAGTTGTGTGAAACGCATCTTGTCTTAACAAAATCAGATCCATGGCATAAAGGATTTTTCAGTTGTCTCCCCCCTGTTTTTCCTCCCTCCTGTTCGATCTGTGCGGTTCTTTGATTTGGAGTTTGTAAATCTTTTAGATGCCATCCAAGTTTTTGGCTCAGCGTTTTAACGAAAATCAAGGTAGGGGCTCGGTCACGCTCCTCTGCAACGGCGCGCTCGGCCTCCTGCCGGCGCCGTATGCTCGAGGTAGCCGTGTGCTGAGAGCGACCTGCAGACATGGCTTGCTGCAGGGGGGCTGTTGCGTGAAGAGGAGGCTGTTGACGAATTGCTGCTCGATAGTCCGGAGGGAGGGAGGTAACCAGAGGCAGTCGGAGCAGCTGCTGCTACCGACTTAGGCTTCTCACAGGAAATGCTCAGGGTGCAAGATAACGAGGCTCTGATACCACTTGTTAGACCTTTCAACCTGAGCATTGATAGTTGTGGATGACACTAGGAGAGTTGGGACAATTTTCGTTGGTTTATTTCTCACACAATGCCATGCCAACCTGAGGGGTTGGGGATACATACTTATAGGCTGCTAGCCAGCCAAGCATATGCTAAGATGCCGGTCTAAGATGCTATCTCAACTGCCAGTCCTTGATGGTCAAGGACTCTATCCTAACTGCCATAAGGACCATGTGCTGCAGCCCCACAAAGGACCATGTGCTGCAGCCCCACAAAGACCCTAGTACGTAGACTTATCCATCATTCTCCCCCTAAGTCTTGTACGTCGCTTTGTGGGAGAGTTGAATCATCCCAATCCTGGAGCAAAGTTCAAGGAACTTGATCCTCCCAAGAGGCTTGGTGAGCAGGTCTGCGAGCTGGTCCATGGTGTTGATGTAGCTCGCCTCGATGCTCCCTTCTTCCAAGCAGCTGCAGATGAAGTGATACCTCAGTCGGATGTGCTTGCTCCGTTCATGAAAAACGGGGTTCTTTGCCAGGGCCAGGGCGGACTTGCTGTCCACCAGGAGCTGCACCGTTCTGGTGTCTTGGACGAGGAGATCACCAAGCAGTCGAGCGAGCCAGAGCGCCCGAGTGCAAGCGGTGGAGGCCGCTATGTACTCGGCCTCACAGCTGGACAGGGCCACCACCTGCTGCTTGACCGATTACCAGCTCACGAGACACTTGCTGAGGAAGAAGAGGATCCCGCTTGTGCTCTTGCTGGTGTTGATGTCACCGGCATGGTCGCTGTCGCTGTACCCGACGAAGTGTGCCGCCCCCGGAGACCTGGGATAGTGGAGGCTGTGGTCGAGGGTCCCCGCCACGTAGCGGATGATCCTCTTCACTGCCTGCTGGTGCTCCGACGTCGGTCGCTCCATGAACCGACTGACATAGCCGACGGAGAAGGCCAAGTCCGGTCGTGTGTGGGCGAGGTAGCGAAGGCTCCCCACAAGGCGTCGGTACTGCGTAGCGTCCACTTCCTCCGTCGTGCTGTCGCGGCCCAGTTTCAGCCTCTCCTCCATCGGAGTGAGAGCTTGGTGGCAGTCGATGAGCCCAGCTAGCTCAACGATGCGCTTGGCGTAGGCGGACTGTCGAAGTGCGATCCCGGAGTGATCCTGGTGCACCTCAATCCCTAGATAGAAGGAGAGGAGCCCCAGATCACTCATCTGGAAGGTGGCCTTCATGTCTTCCTTGAACGCCGCCACCTCTGCATCTTTGGTGTCGGTGATCACCAAGTCGTCAACATAGACGCCCACCAGCAGGGCATTTCCTCCACTGCCCCGTCGGTAGACGGCCGCCTCATGCGGGCTTTGCTCGAAGCCCATCTTCTTTAACGTGGAGTCCAGCTTGGCGTTCCACGCCCTAGGTGCCTGCCGTAGGCCATAGAGAGCCTTGCGCAGGCGGAGTACCTTGCCCTCGTGGCCGGGGATCGCAAATCCCGGTGGCTGATGCACGTAGACTTCCTCCTTCAAGTCGCCGTTGAGGAATGCCGACTTGACATCCATGTGATGGACACGCCAGCTCTCCTGGGCAGCCAGCGCAAGGAGAAGTCGCACGGACTCCATCCGTGCCACGAGAGCGAAAGCGTCGTCAAAGTCGACTCCTTCCTGCTGCAAGAAGCCTCGGGCCACCAAGCGAGCCTTGTGCTTGATGATGGCGCCGGCTCCATCCCTCTTCAGCTTGAACACCCACTTAAGGGTGATTGCACAGTGACCACGAGGGGGATAAGCGAGCTCCCAGGTGCGGTTTTGCTCGACCGCATCCATCTCCAACTGCATCGCGGCGCGCCATGCCGCGTCTCTCTCGGCCTTTGCAAAGGACTGTGGTTCGCCGTCTTCACACGCGAGCTGTAGCTGCGCCTCCAGGTCACATGGCACCAGTCCCGGCACTGGCTGGTTGCTGAGTAGATTATCCATCGTACGATACCGCAGCTGTTCACCACCATAATACGCGTCGATACGCTCCTCGTCGTGAGTGAGCGGGGAAGCGAACTTCATCGGGTTGTGCTCTGCGTGAGCTGGTGCTGATGAAGACGAGCCCGGAGTGGTGACCGCCGGGGTTGGAGTATGCGGCGTCGCCGGTTGTGGTGTCGTTGGCGTAGCAGGCGCCGGAGTCGATGTAGTTTTGGGGGCCGAGGTAGACATGCCCGGCGAAGAGGAGCTGCTTGCTCCCCCAACTTCCTTGAAGTAGGCGTACTCAACAATGAAGTCGTCATACATCGGCGTCGAGCCGTCGTCCACCGCCTTGTCCCATTGCCACCCTCGCCCTTCGTTGAACACGACGTCTCGCGCTGTGCGCACACGTTGTGTCTTTGGGTCGAGGATGCGGTAGGCCTTTGAGCCCTCCGTGTAGCCGATGAAGACTCCCGGAGTGCTCCTGTCGTCGAGCTTGCCGATGTGGCCGAGCTCCTTGGCAAACGCAAGGCAGCCAAAGACCCGCAAATGAGAAACCGCCGGCTTCCGCCCATGCCAGGCCTCGTATGGAGTCCTGCCGTCAAGTGCCTTAGTAGGTGAGCGGTTGAGGATGTAGACGGCCGTTAGCACCGCCTCTCCCCAGAAGACAGCCGGCATCCCTCTCTGCTTGAGGAGAGCCCGAGCCATCCCCACAATCGTCTGGTTGCGCCGCTCGACGACGCCGTTTTGCTGCGGGCTGTACGGCGCGGAGTAGTGGCGCTGGATGCCCTCATCGGCGCAGTACGATGCGAATTCAGCCACCGTGAACTCGCCGCCGTTGTCAGTGCGCAACATGCGCAATTTGCGGCCGCTCTCCGCCTCCACACCAACCTGCGCGCGCCTGATGGCGTCCGCCGCTTCTCCCTTACTTCCGAGGATCATCACCCACATGTAGCAGGAAAGATCGTCGACGAGCAACAGGAAGTAGCGTCGACCTCCTGGTGTGGCTGGCGTCACCGGGCCGCACAGGTCTCCGTGCACGAGCTCCAGCTTCTCCTTGGCCCGAAAACTCGCATGTTGGGGAAAGGGGAGTCGTCTCTGCTTCGTCAGCACGCAGATGTCGCAGAACTGCTCCACATGGTCGAGGCATGGCAGGCCTCGCACCATCTCCTTGGCACTTAGACGCTTTAGGGCCTCAAAATGAAGGTGCCCAAAGCGCTCATGCCACTGCCACGCCTCGTCGTCCCGACGGACAGCGAGACAGACCGGTTGTGCCACCTGCACATCAAGGACGTAGAGTCAATTTTCACCTCTGGGTACCTTGGCAATAAGGCAACGCTGGCGATCCCAGATGCGCAGGACCCCATGCTCAATCAGCACGCGTGAGCCGTTCTCATCCAGCTATCTCAAGCTGATGATGGAGTTCCTTAGCGCGGGGATGTAGTAGACACCGGTGAGCAGCCGGTGCTCTCCCGTCTTGGTGGTGAAGATGACAGAGCCGACGCCCTTTATCTCCACAGCGGAGGCATCCCCAAACTTGACGGAGCCACGCGCATCGGAGTCGAGCTCGGCGAAGAATTCCCTTCGACCGGTCATGTGGTGGGTGGCACCGATGTCAAGGCACCACCCCGTAGTCTTGTCCTTCCCGGAGCCATCGTCGAGAAGAGCATGTGCTTTTGGCTCATCGAGGTGGATGAAAGCCTTTGCGACTGGAGTCGCTGAAGGTAGCTCAATGCTTGCATGCGCCATGAACAGAGCCGTCTCCTCCTTCGCTTGTGCCACGTGAGCCTGGCCTTGTCGTGGTTGCCGACACTCATTGGCCCAATGGCCAAACCGGCCACAGTTGTGGCAACTGTTGTCTTGTGCCGGCTTGGGCTTGCCAGCGGCGCCGTCCTTGGCGCCTTCGCGGGCGTCACCCTCGGCACGTCCTTGTGCCCTGCCCGGGGGGCCTCTACGCGCCTTACGCTGCTTGCCACGCTTGCGGCCGCCCGTCGTGGGAGAAGGCTCCCCCTTCTTCCCGTCACCAAGGCTGGCATCCCACGGCTCCCGAGTTAGGAGCAGCTTCCCGCCGGTGGTGATGGGCCCCAAGGAAGGTTGTGGCTCGTCGGTGTCGACGACCTTGAGGCGACCTATCGCCTCCTCGATCGTCATCGTGGAGAGGTCCAGCAAAGACTCGATCAACCGAGCCATCTGCTTGTACTTCTCGGGGATGCACCGAAAAAGCTTCTCTACAGCTCTCTCCTCGATGTAGGTGGCATCGCCAAACTTCACCAACTTCTACAGCAAAGTATTGAGGCGGAGAGCAAAGTCATCAACGTCCTCACCTGGCTTGAAACCCAGGCTCTCCCACTCCTTACGAAGTGCCTGCAGGGTGGACTTGCGAGCATGATCGTTGCCGATGCGTGCCGCGGCGATGGCGTCCCAAGCCTCCTTGGCAGTCCGCTTGTTGGAAAGCGAGAACTGCATCTCGGGCGGGACTGCGGCGATGAGGGCGTCCAGCGCCCGTCGATCCTCCAGGTGGTCGACGTTGCTGTCCTGGACTGCCTCCCGTAGGCGCCGCACCTGGAGCCTGATCTGCATGATCCCGGCCCACTCGACGTAGTTGGTTTTAGTGAGGGTAGGCCACCCAACACTGGGACCAACATCCCTGACCACAATCCGGACCTCGTAGAGGCCGCGGTCCTGGTCATTGCAGCCGCCGTCGCGGTGCACACCTGCACCTGGAGCGTAGGCATGCTCGGCTGCCCACTGCGCCGTCCGCTCTTGCGCCACTTTGGCGCGATCTGCGTCGGCGCCGTCATCCGCAGCCGCGGAGCTGTTGGAGCTACCGGAGCCGCCTCGGAGTGCCTTGGCATCCGCCGTAGCCTCACGTGCTGCTTCTGCTGCTGCTGCTGCTTCTACCTCCGCCCTGGCTGCTTCTACCTCCGCTCTGGCTGCTGCCAGCTCCGCTGCAGCCAGCCTCGACACCCTTGCTACCGCAGCAGCTGCTGCTACAGCTGCTCGGTCACGCTCCTCTGCAACGGCGCGCTCGGCCTCCTGCCGGCGCCGTATGCTCGAGGTAGCCGTGTGCTGAGAGCGACCTGCAGACATGGCTTGCTGCAGGGGGGCTGTTGCGTGAAGAGGAGGTTGTTGACGAACTGCTGCTCGACAGTCCGGAGGGAGGGAGGTAACCAGAGGCAGCCGGAGCAGCTGCTGCTACCGACTTAGGCTTCTCACATGAAATGCTCAGGGTGCAAGATAACGAGGCTCTGATACCACTTGTTAGACCTTTCAACCTGAGCATTGATAGTTGTGGATGACACTAGGAGAGTTGGGACAATTTTCGTTGGTTTATTTCTCACACAATGCCATGCCAACCTGAGGGGTTGAGGATACATACTTATAGGCTGCTAGCCAGCCAAGCATATGCTAACATGCTGCTAAGATGCTAGTCTAAGATGCTATCTCAACTGCCAGTCCTTGATGGTCAAGGACTCTATCCTAACTGCCATAAGGACCATGTGCTGCAGGCCCACAAAGGACCATGTGCTGCAGCCCCACAAAGACCTTAGTACGTAGACTTATCCATCAGCATCAACTACACGATACAAGCGTAGATGCCTTCCATACCCATGTCCAGGACACTGAAACCAGACGAAAACTTAATTACCGGGACAGAGATTCCAGTTCTGCAAAGGGCAAAACTAGGCCGCCAGGACAGACCTGCAGCCGAAATGCCCATGTCCAGGACACCGCAAACCAGGCGAAACCTTACATGCCCAACTAGACCTGCAGCCGAAATGCCCAAGTATGCGGCAGAACCCACAGGCCTGCCTCCTAAAGCTGCACCCAACACCGAGATCCATCCAGTCCTGAACCAGAGATTCAAGGCTCCAAGACGACACCTCCAAGGAGGATATGGACGGCGGCGGCGGCCGATCCAGCAAGCCAAATCTGAGGTTTTTACCCAGAACACGAAACCCCAGGGTGGAAGAGGTGCTGAAACTCCACGACGACGCCTCTAAGGAGGAAGATGAAGCCCTCAGACATCAGCGTCTCCAACCCTGAAAGGCACGGCGTTCATCCTCTCCTGGAGCTCCCATTCAGACCCCTAGCCTCACCAAGGCACCTGTCGGCAGCACGTCAAAACCACGCCCCCTGAGCTGGCATGCGGCACAGGTGCCGCCATGGTAGGAGCAGCCAGCAGAACTGTGTACGGCCACATCAGAGTTGCATTGCCAGCAGCCCACAGCTGGAACGCCAACGCCCACCACCTTCAGTGGGCGTGGGCTGCCATGCACGCCAGCTACTCCCACCACCGGTGGAGGAGCCACCCGGCGTCGCTGCAGCCCTGCCTAGAAGCGCCTATCCCACACATGCCGTCGCCACGGACGACCACGAGGCATCCAGAGCAACAATAGGGCGACGGCGGCGAGGAGTGAGTCGAGGGTCGAAGGGTCTAGCTAGGGTTTGCGATTGGGGATCGCCTCGTGAGTCGCCTGGCGTCTCGCGAATTCGCTCAAAAAGAAGGGAAAGGGAGGGTTGAGAAGGGGAGCTCTCACCTGGTGGCAGATCCAGACGTCAACTGCGACGCCGTTCGTCTCCACGGCAGCGCCCACCTCGGCGCCGGCGCCGCTCCCCTCCGAGGCGACCTCCTTCTCGCCACCGGAGCCGACGCCGTTCTTCTCCGGGGCGACGCCCTCCTCGGCGCCAACGCCGACCGACTCCAAGGCAGCGCCGTCGCTTCCCTCGGCAGCGGCCACCATGCCACCGGCGCCGTTGCGCTCCTGGGCGACGACCTCCACTCGGACGGCACGGTTACTCTGCGGGGCGGCGACCCTCTCCGCGTCGCCGTCGCGGGCGTCCCGGGTCAGATCTATCTCCATCGGCTACTCTGACGAGGCTGGAGAACTGGGGAAGGGATGGCGCTGGGTAATTCGCATCGAAACCAGATAACTGGAACTCTGTGTCTGGAAAAATGGGGAGGCTGGGGAGATCGAAGTCCAAATGATCTGGAGCAGTCCGATTTCTCGTGTCGATGGAATTGGAATGTGATTAACGCGATGAGATTGGAAGCGAGGGAAGAGCAGGAAGGAACTGTCCATGGCGGCGCGCGTCCGAGCAGAGCGAAAGTGGGAAGAACACTTTCTTTTCTTGAAATTGGGAAGAACACTTAAGTACTCCTAGTTAACTGAATCCCCTAGTTATTCTCAGTAGCTCCTTTTTACGGAGGTCCCGAGCCCCGACCTTGGTTTTCACTGAGCTCCCCTGCCCGAGCAGCCATGGTAAGAGCATCTCTAGCCGTTCGGGCCCCACGGCGGCAAAAAAAGTCTGTCTGGAGGCGAACCGGCGCTAGTTTGACGCCTGAAGGCGGCCCGGTCCCAGTCATCGCTCGCAAGGTTGCCCTGGGTTCGGCGAAAACTACGGAGATCTGGTTCGAACTCGACGAAATTTTGTTGAAATTTGTAAAAAAAAAATGCAAACTACGCCAAACTAAGGCTAAACAACGCCGGTAGCCACTACCCCGCGTCCACCGTCCGCCATCTACATGCCGAGAAGTCTGTAGAAGCGGGTGTAGTCGCCGCCGCCGCCGTCGTCGTCGTCGTCGCGCGCCCCGCCGGAGCCACCGTCCCTGTTGCAACCCTGCCCAGGGTCGACGACGCGCGGCCGGGGGCTAGACGGCCCGGCCTCTTCCTCCTCGTCACTGTCGAGGACGATGACGCCGCCCTTCTCGCGGCCGCATCGCCGGGCCTGGTGCTCCTCGTACGCCTGGCGCTAGCGGCGCACCTGCTCGCGGACGTAGTCCTCCTTCGTCCATTTCAGGGCGGACTCGTCGTCGGGAGCCACCATGTCGGCGTGCTCCGGCTTCACGGGGAGCAGGCCCGGCTCGGGCTTCGGCCGGACCAGACGAAGGGAGCGCGGGGAGGGGCGGGCACCCTCGTTGATGACGAGGGCGCCACTGCGAGTGTGGTGCCGCTGCGGCGTCTCCTCCGATTCTGGCTTGACGGGGCGGAGTGCCGACGAGTCGGAGGAGAGCGAGCCGGAGCCCGACGACGAGGACGTCGGCTCCATTCGCCGCGGCGTCCGGGAACTGCCGTGGCGGCGAGAGAAGGACGGCTGCGTCGGGTACTCGAGGCGCGGCACGTTGCCGGTCTCGATGTGGTCGAGGGCGGCCTCGAGGGTGCGGCCGGGGACGCCCCACCACTCGCGCCGTCCTTCGGTGTTGAGGCGGCTGCGGGAAATGGCGCCGTTGATGGAGGCGATCTGCTCCTCGCGGCGGCGCTGGAAGTACATCGTCCACAGCGTTTCACTGTCGGGCACGTACCTCGGCTGGTTCCGCCGCTCCTTCATCAGGGAGGAGCGGATGCGGGCGATCTCCGCCCGCCGTGCTGCCCCTTCAGGCACCGGCGGCACCGGGACGCCGCCGACACTCAGCCTCCACGCCCCCGGCACACACATGTCAGGGGGCGCCCGGGGGCGGCATGCCAGGCGACGCGTGGCGGGAGCTGGCGGGACGCGCGTTGGCGGTGCCTTCACTACCGCCCGTGAGGCATCAATGGAGGCTGACCGGCGTGGCAGCGTGGCGGCCTTGGCCATCCTTGGCATTGATTCCTGCGGGAACCGAGGTGGTGAGGACGACGAAGCGGCTTCTTGCTGACTAGGCGGGCCTGCCCCCCCGTTCGCGCCAAAACCACTCGCCCCGGCGTCCCCGGGGACGCCCCAGCGTGCCGGGTTCAGCCTGAGTCTGCCGGTACTAACTTCGACCAAACCGACGAAAAACAGGCTTTGGAAGACGCGACTGGGCCATTTTTTCGACGCTGGCACAAAAGAATCGCCTTGAGGCGCCGTGTTGGAGGCGCGGCTAAAGATGCTCTAACAGGGCACTAGCACAATAGCCCGCGAGCGTCACGGCGGTGCCGTGCTCGGCCGCCGACCCATGGCATGTTTTATCTAACCAAGTTCTACGATTGAAGAATCTAGCCAAAGTAACTAATTCATGGGCTAATGCATTCTGTAGACAATGTTCATATATTGCATGGAAAAAGTGGGTTGACATGTGATAAGAGTCCTCGGAAACAACGGTTGCAAGACCAGCATTATCGGAGTTAATTATCATTTGGTTACTGCCAACTGTCTGGACTAGATTCAAACCAAATGGCGACGTCATAATTTCCGTTATAAAAACATCCACACAAACATCAAGTTTCTTATTTGTTGCCGCTGTGAAATCACCTATATCATCTTTCAGTATTGCATGAACTGCATCAATATTAAGTTTAACATATATCTTAATAGCCTTCAGTGAATTTGCAATCAAAAAACTTGTTGCTAGAGACGAGTTGAAGTGTAGATTTAGCTTGGTGGTTGAACTTGCTTTTTCTAGACCAATTTTCTTCTCTCCCATCATAGGTACCATGTTGTTGTTGTCAATGTTTTTTAAAATCTAGTCTGGCCAAGAACATGAGCCTCATTAGGCGCCAGCCGGCTTCACGAGAGGAAATACCAGTCACCTCCTTGGTATTTTGATGTGACACGCCCAAGTCGGCTGATCCTATCCCTTCGTACGCCACACCCTTGTAGCGTTGCTCGTGGACGTATCACGGCCTCTTCCCTCGCAACACAATGTGTGTTTCTGCTCACATCGAAGTTTGCCTCGTGTCGGCGCCCATCCACCCTTGCGGCAGTCATTGCCCCGTCGTTAAAGCATCATTGTCAACGTCGTCAAAGCACCTGCATCGCTCACTGCATCCCGCTCGCCATGTGACATCGCGCTCGCACCATGGCTCACACAGCGACGTCTCTACTCGCGCAACATGCCGTAACAACATCGTCCTGTAGCACAACGGCGTTCTCAGAGCACCACCTTGCAGCATCGACGATGCATCACAACATTCCTTGCAGCAGCCGAGGGAGTCCTGGATTAAGGGGTCCTCGGACAGCCGGACTATACACATATGTCGGACTGTTGGACTATGAAGATATAAGATAGAAGACTTCGTCCCGTGTCCGGATAGGACTCTCCTTTACATGGAAGGCAAGCTTGGCAGTTAGGATATGAAGATTCCTTTCTCTGTAACCGACTCTGTGTAACCCTAGCCCCCTCCAGTGTCTATATAAACCAGGGGGTTTAGTCCGTAGGACAACAACAATCATAATCATAGGCTAGCTTCTAGGGTTTAACCTCTACGATCTTGTGGTATATCAACTCTTGTAATACTCATATCATCAAGATCAATCAAGCAGGAAGTAGTGTATTACCTCCATCAAGAGGGCCCGAACCTGGGTAAGCATTGTGTCCCCCGCCTCCTGTTACCATTAGCCTTAGACGCACAGTTCGGGACCTCCTACCCGAGATCCGCCGGTTTTGACACCGACATTGGTGCTTTCATTGAGAGTTCCACTGTGTCGTCACCATAAGGCTTGATGGCTCCTTCAATCGTCCATAACAACGCAATCCAGGGTGAAGTTTTTCTCCCTGGACAGATCTTCATATTCGGCGGCTTCGCACTGCGGGTCAACTTGCTTGGCCATCTGGAGCAGATCGACAGCTATGCCCTTGGCCATCAGGTCAGGTTTGGAAGCTTGAACTACACCGCCGACATCCGCGGAGACTTGATCTTCGACGGATTCGAGCCCATGACAGCCACGCCCTGCCGCCATGATGAACATGACCTAAATCTGTCATCAGATTGTGTGCAAGAGATTGAGCCTGTAACCGCACTGGCCCTAGATCCAGAGCGGAGCACGCCATCCAAGAACAGGAGGCTCAACCTCGTCACAAAAGCCGCGGACTCAGCGGCGCTAGAGCCGAACACAGATCTGACCTCCAACAAGGCATGTGTCATCGGAACCTCGGACTCGTATCCGGCCATAGGCTCCGAACCGCGTGTATCCACACCCATTTAATCCGATTGGGCGCCGATCTTAGAGTTCAGCCCCGCGGACATCTTCCAACACCCACCCTTAGGCTATGTGTTAAACTCATTAAAGTCCCTCTCCTTATTAGGAGATTCTTGGCTGAATTATGTCCGGCTTGAATGGGAAGCAGACGACGAAGAGCTTCGTTGCCCACCCATCACCCACTTGATAGCCACTGTCGATGATTTGACCGACATGCTTGATTTCAACTCCGAAGACATCGACGGTATGGACGACGATGTCGGAGAAGAACAGGAACCACCGCCCACAGGGCACTGGACAGCCACCTCCTCAGACGATATATACATGGTGGATACACCCAAGGAAGACAATGGCGATGAAAAAAAGGATCCAGTTGAGGATAAACTTCCTGAGAAACAGTCCAAGCGTCAACGTCAGCTGCGCCGGTCTAAATCATGCCATGGTAAAAATAGCGATACCGGCACAAGAGAGAATAGCACTCCGGACGATACCGAAGACAACAAAGACCCCGCCAAGCCAAGTTTCGAACAAGCTGAATGGGAAGATGGGCGAGCCAGCCTTGATGAACAGGTCGTGAATGACGACTCGGAGGACAGCAATTATATGCCTCTCTCTGAGGACGAGGTGAGCCTCGGTGACGAAGAATTTATCGTGCCAGAGGATCCCGTCAAGCAAGAGCGTTTTAAGCGCCGCCTTATAGCCACGACAAAGAGCCTGAAGAAGAAGCAGCAGCAGCTTCAAGCTGATCAAGATCTGCTCACTAATAGATGGACCGAGGTCCTGGCAGCCAAGGAATATGGACTCAAACGCCCAACCAAAAGTTACCTGAAGCGCAAATTGCTACCTCAATTCGATGACGAGGCGCTAGAGCCAGCACTTCCAGCACATAATGCGGCTGACAGACCACCGCGTGGCCGAGATAAAACGACAATTCAGCCCGAGCACCAGACAACACTACCTCGTCGAACAAATAGAAACACAACAGCTCGGGGATACATACATGACCTGCGGTATGACTTGGAGAACAGAGCAGGCCAGACCAGATTGATTTATGGATAACGGGGGTGCGCCCTAATGCACAACGATGACCACCACGTCAGATATGACAAATACACACCTGTCCGGGCCGAATACCGCAGACCGGCTCCATTCGAGCTACGTCGTGACGTAGCCCGACACAAAGGCGCCGCACACCCCCTATGCTTCATCGATGAAGTAATGGAACATGAATTCCCAGAAGGGTTCAAACCGTAAATATTGAATCATATGATGGAACAACAGACCCCGCGGTATGTATCAAGGGCTTTCTTCTCCATATACATATGGCCCGAGGTGATGATCTCCATGCCATCAAGTATCTCCCGCTAAAACTCAAAGGACCAGCTAGGCACTGGTTGAACAGTCTGCCAGAAAACTCCATTGGCAGTTGGGAGAACCTGGAAGACGCATTCCTTGACAACTTCCAGGGAACTTATGTCCGACCTCCGAATGCCGATGACTTAACTCATATAATCCAACAGCCTGGAGAGTCAGCCAGAAAATTCTGGACTCGGTTCTTAACTAAAAAGAACCAAATTGTCGACTGTCCGGATGCCGAAGCCCTAGCGGCCTTTAAACATAACATCCGTGACGAATGGCTCGCCCGACACCTCGGCCAGGAGAAGCCGAAGTCCATGGCAGCCCTTACGACGCTCATGACTCGCTTTAGTGCGGGCAAGGATAGCTGGCTAGCTCGTAGCAACAACACCTCGAGTAAACCTGGCACTTTTGAAGCCAGAGATAGCAATGACAAGCTGAAAGCACAAGTGCTCCCTAGGTGTTTTTGGTAATTAATGTCAACATATCTCTTGTTGGACTAACACTTTTACCTAGTATGTTTCAGACAAGTTCAACAATGGAGTGGCATGGACTAAAGGATGTGGAACCCCTTCAAGATGCTAAGGACAAAGGATTGGCTCAAGCTCCAAGATCAAGACTCTACATTTTCTATTTTAGTGATCCAAGATCACATTGAGTCTATAGGAAAAGCCAATACTATCAAGAGGGGATGAGGTGTTGCTTAATGGCTTGCTTGCTCAAAGTGCTTAGTGATATGCTCCAAAGCCCTCAACTACTTTCTCACATCCACATATGTCCTAAACCCAAAGTCTAACTCGGCCCCACCGATACTTTCTATCCGGCGCCACCGAGTTCAGATGTCTTAGCCACTGCCACAAACCCTAGGCAAATCGGTCTCACCGATAGGGATCTCGGTCTCACCGAGATGGGATTGTAATATCTCTGTGTATGTCCATTACCAAAATCGGTCTCACCGAGTTTGAGCAATCGGTACTACCGAGATTACAATGCAAACTCTCTGGTTAGCTTATTACCAAAATTGGTCCCACCGAGTTTGTGTAATCGGTCTCATCGAGTTTGCCTGACCAACTCTCTGGTTAGCTTATTACCAAAATCGGTCCCACCGAGTTTGTGTAATCGGTCTTACCAAGATTATGTTGTGCCCTAACCATAACCATATCGGTCCTACCGAGTTGCATGTCGGTCCCACCGAAAATCCTAACGGTCACTAGGTTTACTAAATCGGTCTGACCGAGTTTGCTGATTCGGTCCCACTGAGATTGGTAAATTGTGTGTAACGGTTAGATTTTGTGTGGAGGCTATATATACCTGATATGTCTCCGACGTATCTACTTTTCCAAACACTTTTGCCCTTGTTTTGGACTCTAACTTGCATGATTTGAATGAAACTAACCCGGACTGACGTTGTTTTCAGCAGAACTACCATGATGTTGTTTTATGTGTAGAAAAGAAAAGTTCTCAGAATGTCCTGGAAATCCACGGAGGCACTTTTTGGAATTAATAAGAATTTTTGGCGAAAGAATCAATGCCAGGGGGCCCACAGGCTGTCCATGAGAGAGGGGGGCACCCCACCTAGGGCGCGGCCTCCTATCTCATGGGCCCCCTGGACCTCCACCGACCTCAACTCCAACTCCATATATTCCGTCTCGGGAGAAAAAAATCAAGGAGAAAGTTTCATCGTGTTTTACGACCCGGAGCCGCCGCCAAGCCCTAATCTCTCTCGGGAGGGCTGATCTGGAGTCCGTTCGAGGCTCCGGAGAGGGGGATTCGTCACCATCGTCATCATCAACCATCCTCCATCACCAATTCCATGATGCTCACCGCCGTGCGTGAGTAATTCCATTGTAGGCTTGCTCGACGGTGATGGGTTGGATGAGATTTACCATGTAATCAAGTTAGTTTTGTTAGGATTTGATCCCTAGTATCCACTATGTTCTGAGATTGATGTTGCTATGACTTTGCTATGCTTAATGCTTGTCAGTAGGGCCCGAGGGCCATGATTTCAGATCTAAACCTATTATGTTTTTATGAATATATGTGTGTTCTTGATCCTATCTTGCAAGTCTATAGTAACCTATTATGTGTTATGATCCGACAACCCCGAAGTGACAATAATCGGGATACTTCTCGGTGATGACCGTAGTTTGAGGAGTTCATGTATTCACTATGTGTTAATGCTTTGGTCTGGTTCTCGATTAAAAGGATGCCTTAATATCCCTTAGTTTCCACTAAGACCCCGCTGCAACGGGAGGGTAGGACAAAAGATGTCATGCAAGTTCTTTTCCATAAGCACGTATGACTATTTACGGAATACATGCCTACATTACATTGACGAATTGGAGCTAGTTCTATATCACCCTATGTTATAACTATTGCATGAGGAATCGCATCCGGCATAATTATCCATCACTGATCCATTGCCTACGAGCTTTTCACATATTGTTCTTCTCTTATTTACTTTCCCGTTGCTACTGTTACAACTACTACAAAAACCCAAAAACATTTATCTTTTTTTTGCTACTGTTACCATTACTATCATACCACTTTTGCTACTAAATACTTTGCTGCAGATACTAAGTTATCCAGGTGTGGTTGAATTGACAACTCAACTGCTAATACTCAAGAATATTCTTTGGCTCCCCTTGTGTCGAATCAATAAATTTGGGTTGTACTTCACCCTTGAAAGTTGTTGCGATCCCCTACACTCGTGGGTTATCAAGACTAATTTCTGGCGCCGTTGCCGAGGAGCATAGCTCTATTCTCTGAGTCACTTGGGATTTATATCTGTTGATCACTATGAAGAACTTGAAAGACGTTAAGACCAAGATTTTTCCCTCAACTACGAGGGGAGGTAAGGAACTGCCATCTAGCTTTGCACTAGATTCTCCTTCCGTTATTAGTAAGCTTGCGACACCTAAACCTGCTACTGCTATGAACTCTGATATGTCGCATGTTATTGATGATGCCACTTCTTCTATGCATGATGAAACTACTTCTATGCGTGATACTACTTTACCATTAGGTGAATTTCTTGATGAACAACTTGCTAGAGTTAGGGGGAATGAAAATATTGAAGATGCTATTGATGATAGTGATGATGAACATTCCCCCCAATGATTATGTATTGCATGTTGTTCCTAAGGGTTATGTTATGAATGAAGAAGCTGCTATCGAAATTCTTGCTTGCAATGATAGATCTGATCTTAAGAAATTATTAGCTAAATGGAAGCAACAGTCTCTTAATGCTAGAATGAAACCCGATCCTGCTTTTGCTACTTCACCTATCTGTGTTACTGATAAGGATTATGAATTCTCTGTTGATCCTAATATTATTACTTTAGTTGAATCTGATCCTTTTTATGGCCTTGAAACTGAAACTGTTGTGGCACATCTTACCAAGTTGAATGATATAGCCACCCTATTTACTCATTATGAGAAGTCTCACTATTTATATATCCTTAAGATATTTCCGTTCTCATTAAAGGGTGATGCTAAGACTTGGTATAATTCTCTTGCTCCTGGTTGTGTGCGTAGTCCCCAGGATATGATTTATTACTTCTCTGCTAAATATTTCCCTGCTCATAAGAAACAAGCTGCCTTGCGGGAAATATATATTTTGTGCAAATCAAAGAAGAGAGTCTCCCACAAGCTCGGGGGAGGCTTCTCCGGTTACTTAATGCTTTGCCTGATCATCCTCTTAAGAAAAATGAAATACTTGATATCTTTTATAATGGACTAATCGATGCTTCCAAGGACCACTTGGATAGTTGTGCTAGTTGTGTTTTCAGGGAAAGAACAGTCGACGAAGCTGAAATACTATTGAATAATATGTTGGCTAATGAAAATAATTGGACTCTTCCTGAGCCAGTTCCTGAAGTAATTCCTGAACCAATGGAGCCAACTCCTGAGCCTACTCCTAAACCCACTCCGAAGAAGAGAGGTGTTTTATTTCTCAATCCTAAAGATATGCAAGAGGCAAAGAAATCAATGAAAGAAAAAGGTATTAAAGCTGAAGATGTTAAGAATTTACCACCTATTGAAGAAATACATGGTCTTAATTTACCGCCTGAAGAACCACATTGTCTTGATAACCCGACACAGGTAGTAAAGGTAAATTCTCTCTATAGATATGATAAAGTTGAAATACCCTCTACTAAATTTCATAGCCCATGCTTAGATGAATTTGATGACTTTATGGCTAGACAAGAAAGTTTTAATGCTTATGTTGGTAGAGAGTTAAAGAATAATGCTTTCGAGATAGGACGCGTAGGTGATAATCTAGCTAGAGTTAAAGATGAACTTCGCCGCGTTAGCAAATATGCTTCTATGGTTGGTACTCAAGCTGAGCAAGTACTCAAAGCTCAGAATGATTTGCTTGATGAATTGAATAATAAAAATGACTTTGTTGTTATAGTGGCTACTAGAACTGGTAGAATGACTCAGGAACCTTTGTATCCTGAAGGCCACCCTAAGATAATCGAGCAAGATTCTCAGAGAAATAATTTTGAGGCACCTAGTTCTTCTAAAAAGAAGAAGAAGAAAAACGATAGGACTTTGCATGCTTCTAGTGAACCTACTGTAGACACACCTGAGAATCCCAATGATATTTCTATTTTTGATGTTGAAACACAATTAGGTGATGAACATGAACCTAATGATAATGTTCATGTTGATACTCAACCTAGCAAAAACAATGATGTAGAGATTGAACCTGATGTTGATCTTGATAACCCACACTCAAAGAATCAATGTTATGATAAGAGAGATTTTGTTGCTAGGAAGAACGGTAAAGAAAGAGAACCATGGGTTCAGAAACCCATGCCCTTTCCTCCTAAACCATCCAAGTCAAAGGATGATGAGGATTTTGAGCGCTTTGCTAAAATGATTAGACCTATTTTCTTACATATGTGCTTAACTGATATGCTTAAAGTAAATCCTTATGCTAAGTATATGAAGGATATCATCACAAATATAAGAAAGACACTGGAAGCTAAAATTTCCACCATGCTTGCTAATTGCACTTTTAAGGGTGGAATACCAAAGAAACTTGGAGATCCGGGTGTTCCAACTATACCATGCTCCATTAAAAGAAATTATGTTAGAACTGCTTTATGTGATCTTGGAGCCGGTGTTAGTGTTATGCCTCTCTCTTTATATCATAGACTTGAATTGAATAAGTTGACACCTACTGAAATATCTTTGCAAATGGCTGATAAATCAACTGCTATACCTGTCGGTATTTGTGAGGATGTGCCTGTTGTGGTTGCAAATGTCACTATCTTAATGGACTTTGTTATTCTTGATATTCCCGAGGACGATAGTATGTCTATTATCCTTGGTAGACCTTTTCTTAATACTGCAGGGGCTGTTATTGATTGCAACAAAGGCAATGCCACTTTTCATGTTAATGGTAATGAGCATACGGTACACTTTCCGAGGAAACAATCTCAAGTTCATAGCATCAATTCTATTGAAAAAGTTCCAACTATCATTTTTGGAGGTTTTGAATTTCCTCTCCTACTGTCAAGAAAAAGTATGATATTCTTATTGTTGGGGATTTTCATATCCCCGTTGAGGTAACTTAGTGTCATTCGAAATTTCTCCGGTTCCGTGTTATTCGGAATGAGTTTGTTAACAAGACTTGATCAACCTTGTTAGCGGGTTCATTTTGATGATCACGAGATGGATGAAACTAGAAGGCACAACCTTCTGTACCCTCCTTTTACTTTCTGTCTTTTATAATAAATAAAGCAAAAATAGTATTATCCGTCTGTTTCCTGATTTATTCGTGCATTAAAAAAATAGTCCGAAAATAAAAGTGGTCCAAATGCCCTGCAAATTTAGTATGATTTTTTCTGGAATATTTGAGGATTTTAGGCACTGAAAACACTGCAGGAGGGGCAAGCACCAGGCCACGAGAGAGGAGGGCGCCCCCTGTCTCGTGGGCCCCTGGTGGCTCCCCTCCACTTATGCCAACACCCACACACTCCATCTTCTACCCAAAAAAATCCCCATCCAGCTCAAGCACGAGTTCTAGCTCGTTTTGCTGCGATTTTCGATCTCTTAGCTCAAAGCTCCATTCACAAAACTGCTTTGGGAGATTGTTGCTTGGTATGTGACTCCTCCATTGGTCCAATTAGTTTTTGTTCTAGTGCTTTATTCGTTGCAAAATTTTGCTGCCTAGGTGACCATGTTCTTGAGCTTGCATGTTAATTTTTTGAGGTCCCAAGCAATTCCAATGCATGATATAGGTTCTAGGCACTTGTAGGAGTAGTTGCTATCAATCTTGTTTAGTTTTATTCTCTTTTATTTTGAAGTTACTAAATTTTCAGAAACTTTCAGAAAATGTTAAGGAGGCTTTTTAAAGGCTCCTCTAGCCAAAGCTCTCAGGAAAAACAAGCCAAAGAGAAGGAAAAAGCCAAGTACAATCTTCCTCGCTTAGCGGAAGTACGGTCGTGCGAATGGCCATGTGAGGATTTCTTGAAAGAAGCTGGAATTCATGAAGACTTTTATGCTTTGATCGAGACTGTAGGCCTCACCGGTTTCATCAACGACAGAATCAATCAGTATCTCTTACTTACAAATACTTTCGTGCAAAACTTTTACTATTATCCTAAGAAGTCACCGCCTGCAGTATCCTTTCATTTATATGATGAGTTCAAAGAAATGTCTTTACGTCATTTTTGTGCGGTATGTAGGATACCTTATGAGGGAGAATTAGATGAACCCCATCGTGAAGATGTGGATGGCTTTGTTAAAACTATAGTTGTAGAGGAGCCAAAGAAGGGCTCCAAGGCGAAGGTCTCTAGCATACACTTTCCTGTTTTACGCTATTTTGCTATATTTGCTAGTAGATGCTTGATTGGTCGTGGAAATAGTGGGAATTTGAGCGTTCCTGATATTATCATTCTTCAACATGCTTTGCTAGGGGACAATACTTTTAGTATGGGTGCCGTCGTTGCTAAACGGCTAGCCTGAATCGTACAAAAGACCCCATATTTGGAGGTATTTATGCTGCACATCTTGCTGAACATTTCCAGATACCCATTAGGCACCTTGAGGAGGAGGAGACAAAATTACCTCCTCACATTTTAGATTACAAGAGCATGGTAGCACACAAGTTTATTGTTGACAACGAAGAGAAGATGCTCTTGTATAGGCTTAGATTCAATAAGAAACATTTTGAGATTATTATTTTGCCTGCGCCTCTGTTGTTTGATTTGCTTGCAGAAAATTTTCTTGTCACACCGGAGGCGGTGAACAATCATCGAGCTCAAGCTTTTACTCCAGAACCTGAACCTGAGCCGGAACCTGAACTAGACCCTTATCGTGCATCATCTGTCCAGTGGGACCCGGAGATGACCAGCCAATGGTATCCTGATTACACCTCCCATTACACCGGGGAGAGTAGTGGCGGTCCTTGGTACTAGACCAACTTAGGCCAAAAGCCTAAGCTTGGGGGAGTACGTATTTCTCACCGACTTTACATTCATGTTCACACACTAGTTGTCGATGCTCATACTCTTTCATTGTACTATCCATGCTAGTTTAAATTTCTTTTTCTAGTTTTCTTCTTGTGTGTTTGATAAACCTTGAGAAAAACCAAAAAATTAGTTAGTTTAAATTCTATGCTTGTAGTAGAATTAAAATGAAAACCCAAAAAGATTTCTTGTTCTTCTTTTTTACTTGTTGGGAGCTTTCCCGTGTAAATAGTTTTATTTTCTTTTCTTTCCTTTGGGGGTCGAGAAGACCATATTGAAAATTCTTAGTGGCTCTTATATGCATGATTGTTTATTTAACTTAGAGCCCATATTACTTGTCTTCTCTCTTGAGTTGAATGCTTGCAGATTCCAGCTTAGTCCAATGCATGTGCACTCTTATTATTATACACAACGTTCGGTCGTGCGAGTGAAAGGCAATAATGATGATATATGATGGACTTATTGGGATGAGAAAAGCTGGTATGAACTCGACCTCTCTTGTTTTTGTAAATATGATGATTCATCGTTCCTGAGTCAGCTATTATGAAGTAAACATATTTGCAATGACATTTAGAGATTATAGTTACTTGTGCCATGCTTGATTAGCTATGAGTTATAATGGTTTACCTTGCGTGCCAACATGCTATTCGAATTATTATGATGTGATATGATGGGATGGTATCCTCCTTTAAATGAATTGAGTGACTCGACTTGGCACATGTTCACACATGTAGTTGAAACAAATCAACATAGCCTTCACGATATTTATGTTCATGGTGGATTATATCCTACTCATGCTTGTATTCGGTGTGAATTAATTTTAATGCATGTTTACGACTGTTGTTGCTCTCTCAGTTGGTCGCTTCCCAGTCTTTTGCTAGCCTTCACCTGTACTAAGCGGGAATACTGCTTGTGCATCCAAACTCCTTAAACCCCAAAGTTGTTCCATATGAGTCCACTATACCTTCCTATATGCGGTATCTACCTGCCGTTCGAAGTAAATTTGTATGTGCCAAACTCCAAACCTTCAAATGAAATTCTGTTTTGTGTGCTCGAGCAGCTCATGTTACAACTAGGGCTGCCTATATCTTCCATGCTAGGTGGGTTATTCTCATGAGGAGTGGACTCCGCTCCTCATTCACGAGAAAGGGCTGGTAACCGGGATGCCCAGTCCCATGATCCAAAAAGATCAAAGCAAATCAAAATAATTAAACAAAACTCCCCTAGGGTTGTTGTATGTTGGAGGCACTCATTGTTTCGAGCAAGCCATGGATTGATGCTTGTTGGTGGTTGGGGGAGTATAAACCTTTACCATTCTGTTTGGGAACTGCCTATAATGCATGTAGTATGGAAGATACAGCCATCTCATAGTTGTTGCATTGACAGTGAAAGTATGCCGCTCAAAATGTTATTCAATCTCTATTTTAAAATCGAGCTCTGACACCTCTACAAATCCCTGCTTCCCTCTGTGAAGGGCCTATCTATTTACTTTTATGTTGAGTCATCACCCTTCTT
Organism: Triticum aestivum; assembly: GCF_018294505.1. Classification (NCBI taxonomy): domain Eukaryota; kingdom Viridiplantae; phylum Streptophyta; class Magnoliopsida; order Poales; family Poaceae; genus Triticum; species Triticum aestivum. The sequence continues at coordinate 183,956,923 of NC_057810.1, read as the reverse complement.
ATTAAAAGCACCCACTGGAGAGCACACTGTCATTTGCATTCATTACTATTGGTTTATATTGGGTATGACTTGACTGGATCTCTTTTACCATGAATTACATTGTTTAGTCAGTCTGCATTTATGTTTTGCGGTCTCAAAAAGGGCTAGCGATATACCATTTCGTTATATTATGTTATAATTATTTTGAGAAAGTGTTGTCATCCGAGTTTTATTATTATGGCTTGCTAGCTGATTATGCTATTGATATGAGCGATTGTGAGAGCTATGTGTCATTGTGAGTATGGTTAGTTCATAATATTTTCTGAAACTTGAATGCTGGCTTTTCATGTTTACAACAACAAGAGCAAACAGAGTTTGTAAAAGTTTTTCTTTATTCACTTTCAGTTTATCAACCGAATTGCTTGAGGACAAGCAAAGGTTTAAGCTTGGGGGAGTTGATACGTCTCCAACGTATCTACTTTTCCAAACACTTTTGCCCTTGTTTTGGACTCTAACTTGCATGATTTGAATGAAACTAACCCGGACTGATGCTGTTTTCAGCAGAACTACCATGATGTTGTTTTATGTGTAGAAAAGAAAAGTTCTCGGAATGTCCTAGAAATCCACGGAGGCACTTTTTGGAATTAATAAAAAAATTGGCAAAAGAATCAATGCCAGGGGGCCCACAGGCTGTCCACGAGACAAGGGGGCACGCCCCCCTAGGGCGCGACCTCCTATCTCGTGGGCCCCCTGGACCTCCACCGACCTCAACTCCAACTCCATATATTCCGTCTCGGGAGAAAAAATCAAGGAGAAAGTTTCATCGCGTTTTACGACATGGAGCCGCCGCCAAGCCCTAATCTCTCTCGGGAGGGCTGATCTGGAGTCCGTTCGGGGCTCCGGAGAGGGGGATTCGTCGCCATCGTCATCATCAACCATCCTCCATCACCAATTTCATGATGCTCACCGCCGTGTGTGAGTAATTCCATCGTAGGCTTGCTGGACGGTGATGGGTTGGATGAGATTTACCATGTAATCAAGTTAGTTTTGTTAGGGTTTGATCCCTAGTATCCACTATGTTTTGAGATTGATGTTGCCATGACTTTGCTATGCTTAATGCTTGTCACTAGGGCCCGAGTGCCATGATTTCAGATCTGAACCTATTATGTTTTCATGAATATATGTGTGTTCTTGATCCTATCTTGCAAGTCTATAGTCACCTATTATGTGTTATGATCCGACAACCCCGAAGTGACAATAATCGGGATACTTCTCGGTGATGACCGTAGTTTGAGGAGTTCATGTATTCACTATGTGTTAATGCTTTGGTCCGGTTCTCTATTAAAAGGAGGCCTTAATATCCCTTAGTTTCCACTAGGACCCCGCTGCAACGGGAGGGTAGGACAAAAGATGTCATGCAAGTTCTTTTCCATAAGCACGTATGACTATTTACGGAATACATGCCTACATTACATTGACGAATTGGAGCTAGTTCTATATCACCCTATGTTATAACTATTGCATGAGGAATCGCATCCGGCATAATTATCCATCACTGATCCATTGCCTACGAGCTTTTCACATATTGTTCTTTGCTTATTTACTTTCCCGTTGCTACTGTTACAACTACTACAAAAACCCCAAAACATTTATCTTTTTTTTTGCTACTGTTACCATTACTATCATACCACTTTTGCTACTAAATACTTTGCTGCAGATACTAAGTTATCCAAGTGTGGTTGAATTGACAACTCAACTGCTAATAGTCAAGAATATTCTTTGGCTCCCCTTGTGTCGAATCAATAAATTTGGGTTGTACTTCACCCTCGAAAGCTGTTGCGATCCCCTACACTTGTGGGTTATCAAGACTAATTTTTGGCGCCGTTGCCGAGGAGCATAGCTCTATTCTCTGAGTCACTTGGGATTTATATCTGTTGATCACTATGAAGAACTTGAAAGACGCTAAGACCAAGATTTTGCCCTCAACTACGAGGGGAGGTAAGGAACTGTCATCTAGCTTTGCACTAGATTCTCCTTCCGTTATTAGTAAGCTTGCGACACCTAAACCTGCTACTGCTATGAACTCTGATATGTCGCATGTTATTGATGATGCCACTTCTGCTATGCATGATGAAACTACTTCTGTGCGTGATACTACTTTACCATGATTTTGTGTGGAGGCTATATATACCCCCTCCACCTCCTCTTCATTCATGGAGAGAGCCATCAGAACAAGCCTACACTTCAAGCATCCTATTTCTGAGAGATAACTACCTACTCATGTGTTGAGGCCAAGATATTCCATTCCTACCATATGAATCTTGATATCTAGCCTTCCCGAAGTTGCTTTCCACTCAAATCTTCTTTCCACCAAATCCAAATCTTGTGAGAGAGGGTTGAGTGTTGAGGAGACTATCATTTGAAGCACAAGAGCAAGGAGTTCATCATCAACACACCATTTGTTACTTCTTGGAGAGTGGTGTCTCCTAGATTGGCTAGGTGTCACTTGGGAGCCTCCGACAAGATTGTCGAGTTGAACCAAGGAATTTGTAAGGGCAAGGAGATCGCCTACTTTGTGAAGATCTAGCACTAGTGAGGCAAGTCCTTCATGGGCGACAACCATGGTGGGATAGACAAGGTTGCTTCTTCGTGGACCCTTCGTGGGTGGAGCCCTTCGTGGACTCGCGCAGCCGTTACCCTTCGTGGGTTGAAGTCTCCATCAACGTGGATGTACGATAGCACCACCTATCGAAACCACGACAAAAACATCTGTGTCTCCAATTGCGTTTGAATCCTCCAATCCCTTCCCTTTACATTCTTGCAAGTTGCATGCTTTACTTTCTGCTGCTCATATACTCTTTGCATGCTTGCTTGTTATGTATTGTGAGTGTTAAACTTGTGTCTAAACTCCACTCTAACTTAAAGAAGTTAAAAACTGCTACTTTGGGCACCTAGTGTCTAATCACCCCCCCTCTAGACACCTCTTCTCGATCCTTTCAATTGGTACCAGAGCTTTGGTCTCCATTGCTTTGGTTTAAACACCATTGGAGGAAGATGGATGAGTCTACTTTGGGGAGTCTTAGACATAGAGTGCCTATACTTGATGAAGAGTATTTTCATGAGTGGAAAAATGAGATGCTTGTGATTTTCAATCAATATCATTTGAACAAGTACATTGCTAGCCCTTGTGCACCTCATGTTGATCCTATGCATCCTACCCTTGATGAGTCAGTTGACATGATTAGGAAGCTTAGAACTGATAATCTAGAGGCTTGCCTAGAAACTTGATTAGAAACTTGCCTACTCTTGAGTGTGCCTACACTATATGGAAATTTCTCGAGGAACGCTTTCCAAATTATTCCTTGAAAAATCTAGATGAAATTATCCGTAAGTCTATTGCCTTGAGTAAGATGAATTCAAGTGATCCTATGTTTGGTGATTGTCTATTTGAACTTACAAACCTTATGCGTGCCAAAGGAGATGTTGGAATTATTGGTGATATTATTTCTGAAGCTATAAAAATTCATAAGCAAGATCATTGTCAAACTCACTCTAACGAATCACCCTCTCTAGGATTTGATCCACCACATGACGATGTTGAACATGGATACTATGATGAGGATGATGATAGAGACTTTGATCTTGATGATGCAATGAGACACTTTGGTCTTATGGCAAATCTTCGGGGATATATGGTAGGAGGAAATGAATGGGTTCTTGATAGTGGATGTACTGATCACATGACCAGAGATAAAGACATGTTTCGTGAGCTTGCTGAAAACAATGGTCCTCGAAAGTATGTCACTTTCGGTGACAACTCAAAGGGTAAGGTGGTTGGCCTCGGTAAGGTGGCCATCTCACATGATAGATCCATTCAAAATGTCATGCTCGTTGAATCTCTTGGCTACAACTTACTTTCAGTATCCAGACTTGCTGATTTCAGTTTCAATGTCCTATTCACCGAAGTAGATTGCCAAGTGTTTTGTAGAGATAATCATAAAATGGTCTTTACTAGTATACGTAGAGGTGATATTTACATTGTTGATTTCACTAAAAAGGCTCAACCTAGAACTTGCTTTATTGCTAAATCTTCTAAAGGTTGGTTATGGCATAGACGATTAGGTCATGTTGGTATGCGAAACCTTGATAAGCTTATTAAAGGAAATCATATCCTTGGCATTAACGATGTCATATTTGATAAGGATAGACTTTGCAGTGCTTGTCAGGCAGGTAAACAGGTTGGAGGAAGGCATCCTATGAAGAACATCATGACCAGAAGAAGACCACTCGAGCTACTTCACATGGATCTTTTTGGTCCCAATGCTTACAAGAGTCTCAGTGGAAATTCTTTTGGTCTAGTTATAGTTGATGATTTTTCAAGATTTACGTGGGTGTTCTTGCTCAATCAACGTCATAATTTCCGTCATAAAAGCATCCACACAAATATCAAGTTTCTTATTTGCTGCCGCTGTGAAATCACCTATATCATCTTTCAGTATTGCATGAACTGCATCAATATTAAGTTTAACATATATCTTAATAGCCTTCAGTGAATGTGCAATCTAAAAACTTGTTGCTAGAGACCAGTTGAAGTGTAGATTTAGCTTGGTGGTTGAACTTGCTTTTTCTAGACCAATTTTCTTCTCTCCCATCATAGGTACCATGTTGTTGTTGTCAATGTTTTTTAAAATCTAGTCTGGCCAAGAACACGAGCCTCATTAGGCGCCAGCCGGCTTTACGAGAGGAAATACCAGTCACCTCCTTGGTATTTTGATGTGACACGCCCAAGTCGGCTGATCATATCCCTTCGTACGCCACACCCTTGTAGCGTTGCTCGTGGACGTATCACGGCCTCTTCCCTCGCAACACAATGTGTGTTTCTGCTCACATCAAAGTTTGCCTCGTGTTGGTGCCCATCCACCCTTGCGGCAGTCATTGCCCCGTCGTTAAAGCATCATTGTCAACGTCATCAAAGCACCTACATCGCTCACTGCAGCCCGCTCGCCATGTGGCATCGCGCTCGCACCATGGCTCACACGGCGACGTCTCTACTCTCGCAACATGCCGTAACAACATCGTCCTGTAGCACAACGGCGTCCTCAGAGCACCGCCTTGCAGCATCGACGATGCATCACAACATTCCTTGCAACAGCTGAGGGAGTCCTGGATTAAGGGGTCCTCGGACAGCCGGACTATACACATATGTCGGACTATTGGACTATGAAGATACAAGATAGAAGACTTCGCCCCGTGTCCGGATAGGACTCTCCTTTGCATGGAAGGCAAGCCTGGCAGTTAGGATATGAAGATTCCTTTCTTTGTAACTGACTCTATGTAACCCTAGCCCCCTCCGGTGTCTATATAAACGAGGGGGTTTAGTCCGTAGGACAACAACAATCATAATCATAGGCTAGCTTCTAGGGTTTAACCTCTATGATCTCGTGGTAGATCAGCTCTTGTAATACTCATATCATCAAGATCAATCAATCAGGAAGTAGGGTATTACCTCCATCGAGAGGGCCCGAACCTGGGTAAGCATTGTGTCCCCCGCCTCCTGTTACCATTAGCCTTAGACGCACAGTTCGGGACCCCCTACCCGAGATCCGCCGGTTTTGACACCAACATTGGTGCTTTCATTGAGAGTTCCACTGTGTGGTCACCATAAGGCTTGATGGCTCCTTCAATCGTCCATAACAACGCAGTCCAGGGTGAAGTTTTTCTCCCTGGACAGATCTTCATATTCGGCGGCTTCGCACTGCGGGTCAACTCGCTTGGCCATCTGGAGCAGATCGATAGCTATGCCCCTGGCCATCAGGTCAGGTTTGGAAGCTTGAACTACACCGCCGACATCCGCGGAGACTTGATCTTCGACGTATTCGAGCCCATGACAGCCACGCCCTGCCGCCACGATGAACATGACCTAAATCTGTCATCAGATTGTGTGCATGAGATTGAGCCTGTAACCGCATTGGTCCTAGATCCGGAGTGAAGCACGCCATCCGAGAACAGGAGGCTCAACCTCGCCACAGAAGCCGCGGACTCAGTGGCGCTAGAGCCGAACACAGATCTGACCTCCAACGAGGCCTGTGTCATCGGAACCTCGGACTCATCTCCGGCCATAGGCTCCGAACCGCGTGTATCCGCACCCATTGAATCCGATTGGGCGCCGATCTTAGAGTTCATCCCCGCGGACATCTTCCAACACTCACCCTTAGGCTATGTGTTAAACTCACTAAAGTCCCTCTCCTTGTTAGGATATTCTTGGCCGAACTATGTCCGGCTTGAATGGGAAGCGGACGACGAAGAGCTTCGTTGCCCACCCACCACCCACTTGATAGCCACTGTCGACGATTTGACCGACATGCTTGATTTCGACTCCGAAGACATCGACAATATGGACGATGATGTCGGAGAAGAACAGGAACCACCGCCCATAGGGCGCTGGACAGCCACCTCCTCATACGATATATACATGGTGGATACACCCAAGGAAGACAATGGCGATGACAAAAAGGATCCAGTTGAGGATAAACTTCCCGAGAAACAGTCCAAGCGTCAACGTCAACGGTGCCGGTCTAAATCACGCCATGGTAAAAATAGTGATACCGGCACAAGAGAGAATAGCACTCCGGACGATGCCGAAGACAACAAAGACCCCGCCAAGCCAAGTTTCGAATAGGTTGAACGGGAAGATGGGCGAGCCAGCCCTGATGAACAGGCCGTGAACGACGATTCGGAGGATAACAATTATATGCCTCTCGCTGAGGATGAGGTGAGCCTCGGTGATGAAGAATTTATCGTGCCAGAGGATCCCGTCAAGCAGGAGCGTTTTAAGCGCCGCTGAGGGAGTCCTGGATTAGGGGGTGTCCGGATGGCCGGACTATGACCTTTGGCCGGACTCCCGGACTATGAAGATACAAGATTGAAGACTTCGTCCCGTGTCTGGATGGGACTTTCCTTGGCGTAGAAGGCAAGCTTGGCGATACGATATGAAGATCTCCCCCCATTGTAACCGACTCTATGTAACCCTAGCCCTCTCCGGTGTCTATATAAACCGGAGAGTTTTAGTCCGTAGGACGAACAACAATCATACCATAGGCTAGCTTCTAGGGTTTAGCCTCTCTGATCTCGTGGTAGATCAACTCTTGTACTACCCATATCATCAATATTAATCAAGCAGGAGTAGGATTTTACCTCCATCGAGAGGGCCCGAACCTGGGTAAAAACATCGTGTCCCTTGTCTCCTGTTACCATCCGCCTAGACGCACAGTTCGGGACCCCCTACCCGAGATCCGCCGGTTTTGACATCGACATTGGTGCTTTCATTGAGAGTTCCTCTGTGTCGTCACCCTTAGGCCCGATGGCTTCTTCGATCGTCAACCACGACGCGGTCCAGGGTGAGACTTTTCTCCCCGGACAGATCTTCGTATTCGGCGGCTTCGTGCGGGCCAATTCGCTTGGCCATCTGGAGCAGATCGAAAGCTACGCCCCTGGCCATCAGGTCAGGTTTGGAAGCCTAAACTACACAGCCGACATCCGCGGGGACTTGATCTAGCATGCCGCACTATCACGATGGGCATGATCTAGCTCTGTCGCCGGACAGCGCCCCGAGCGCCGCTCAGGTGTCCGCTCCGACCATTAGCTTGGAGCCGACTGCGCCGGTCGGGGACGGTCGGTTGGACGCGGCCCCAGGAGCCGCAACCTCTACGACAATAGAGCCGAATACCAGCCTAGTCCTTTGCAAGGCCCGTGACTCCAAGGTGCCGGACTCCATTCCGGACTCTGAATCTTCCTCACCCCTTCCGATCGAACCCGACTGGGCTCCGATCATGGAGTTCACCGGCACGGACGTCTTTCAGCACTCACCCTTTGGCGATATCCTGAATTCACTAAAGTCTCTCTCTTTGTCAGGAGAGCCCTAGCCGGACTATGGTCAGCATGGTTGGGATGCGGACGACGAAGAAATTCGAAACCCACCCACAACCCACTTTGTAGCCACTGTCGACGATCTAACCGACATGCTCGACTTCGACTCCGAAGACATCGACGGTATGGACGCCGATGAAGGAGACGACCAAGAACCAGCGCCTATAGAGCACCGGACAATCACCTCATCACACGATGTATACATGGTGGACACACCTAAAAGAAGCAATGACGAGGATCAAAAGGGCACAACCAGGGATCGTTCCCTCAAAAAACAATCAAAGCGCCAAGCCCCACCTCGACAGAGACCCAGCCATAAAGTAGGGCAAATCAACGGAAGACGAACATGCCATCGAGCAACCGTCCAAACAGGGCGGACAAACCGAACAAGCTGTCCCCGAGAAAGATAATAGTCCGGACGACCTCACACCGGACAAGTTGCTGGAACACCAGAACCTCCACCAAAGGCTCGTTGCCGCTGCACGTAGCCTGAAAAAGCAGAAGCGGAAGCTCAAAACAGTGGAAGATGCACTCAGAATCAGATGGGGCAAAGTACTCAACACCGCACACAAGTACGACAACAGTCATCACACAAAGAGCTATCTGAAGCGGAAATTACTACTAGAATTTGACGAAGAGGCCTTAGAGCCCCCATAGTCAAAAAACAAGGAAGCCACCAGGTCGGATAGACGACCTCATGATCGATCTCAAGCGACAAAGGACGCCGCACTCAATACGGCACGCGATCCGCCCAAAGACTCGCATCAAACAACCGGTCCAACCAAATCCATCTATGGGCCAAGAAAGCAAGCTCCATTGAGCAATGCAACGCAAAAAATATCCGAACATCATGGCACACCTACATACAGGGGCGCCGCACATCCCCTATGTTTTACCGATAAGGTACTGGATCATGAATTTCCAGTGGGATTCAAGCCCGTAAACATAGAAGCATACGACGGAACAACAGACCCTGGAGTATGGATCGAGGATTATATCCTCCACATACACATGGCCAGAGGAGATGACCTTCACGCCATAAAATACTCACCCCTTAAGCTCAAAGGGCCAGCCCGGCATTGGCTTAAAAGCCTTCCCGAAAACACCATGGGAAGTTGGGAAGCGCTCGAGGATGCTTTCCGGGCAAATTTTCAAGGGACCTATGTCCGACCTCCGGATGCAGATGATCTGAGTCATATAACTCAACAGCCCGGAGAGTCAGCCCGAAAACTCTGGAATAGATTTCTTACTAAAACGAATCAGATAGTCGACTGTCCAGACGTCGAGGCCCTAGCAGCTTTCAAACATAGCGTCCGAGACGAATGGCTCGCCAGACACATCGTCCAAGAAAAGCCAAGAACAATGGCCGCATTAACAAGCCTCATGACCCGCTTTTGCGCAGGAGAAGATAGCTGGTTGGCAAGAAGCAGCACCAGCGACCCGAGTACATCCAAACTCAGAGATGGAAACGGGAAACCGCGCCGTAACAAAGAACAGCGCCGGATCAAGGATAACAGCCTGATGAGCACGGCAGTCAACGCCAAATTCAAAAGCTCTCGGCAAAATCAGAAAAAGCCGCCCCAAAGATGACAGGGACGAGCTATCTAACCTCAACAAAATCTTGGACAAAATATGTCAAATCCATAGTACTCCTGGGAGACGTGCAAACCACACCCACAGAGATTGTTGGGTCTTCAAGCAGTCCGACAAACTTATCGCCAAACACAAGGGGCTCGACACACCAAGCGAGGATGACGACGCACCCCACAAGCAGAACACTGGAGAACAAAAGAAGTTCCCACAAGAAGTCAAAACAGTAAATTCACTTCAGATGACAAAAGGGAAAAATAGAACGGCGCTACGTGCCACACGGCCCGCCCCAGAGGAGCACCGCCACTGGTTGTTACAACCAATCACCTTCAATCATCAGGATTACTCCAGAGGGGCCCGGAACGCAGGCTGGACTGCCTTGGTCCTGGATCCGATTATTGACGGATTCAAATTTACACAAGTCCTTATGGACGGCGGCAGTGACCTAAACCTGTTATATCAGGACACAATCCGCAAACTGGGGGTAAACCCAGCTATAATTCGCCATGGCAACACTTCCTTTCAAGGAGTCACGCCGGGTCCAGATACCCAGAGTATGGGTTCCCTTTTGTTAGAAGTCACGTTCGGCTCACCCGACAACTTCCGAAGCGAAAAGCTAACCTTCCACATCGCCCCATTCATAAGTCGCTATCAAGCGCTACTGGGACGTGAAGCTTTCGCCCGCTTTAACACAATACCGCATTATGCATCCCTTACACTTAAAATGCCCGGTCCACGAGGCATCATCTCATTAAAGGGAAATATCAATTGATCCCCAAAGTACGGGTAATGGTGCGGCCGCCTGGACAGCCGCACACTGATCCAGCCCTACTATCCCGGACATGGCTCGACGAGTCCAGCGTAAACATACAAAGGCTTAATAGCTGCATAACCCTGTACAAGGGGCTCCGCGTGTTTACGCCAGGAGACAATACAACTCCATTTTGCTCCAACTATATTTTGTTTATTTTAATACAGATTTCTCGCACGCTTATTTTTTACTAAGTTCCTCTCTTTCGCAGACAAACACCGTGCTACGCCCGTCCAGGATACGACACAACGGAGACACAGGCGCAAACATGCAGTAGGGACCTGTTTCAAGGATTCTTTTTAGATTAAGACCCTGCATAAACCTTTTTTACTGTCTCTTGTTGACAACATCCCCCGGTTTTTGCTGTAACCGAGGAGGAGGCTGGCGTCTTGGCATGTGGCCACGCCAGAATTTTGCGCGTACCTGGACACCAGGGGCTTTTTTACCAAGGGCTTTGGTTCGGCCCGTCTTCATAAAGACCGAATACCTTAGGGAGTGCTCGGCGTCGCGAGTTTGGCCTTATATGCATCAGCTCCGAATCATGTCTTTGGTCAAATGTTGGGTTTGCCCGGCTCCTGTGTTTTGCCGCCTTACGTTCCGTTATATCGGCTAACGCGGCACCAGGAGAACTACTGCGATTGTGCCCCGGTTCGGCCGGGCGAGCACCTCAGTAGAGAAAGCCAAAAACTGACTGTCATGATATAGCGAGAGACTGGTCAACCACTCGATGACTCTCGGAATCTTTAGGATTCCTCCGCATTAACAAAGGGCCGCTTCCCGGTCAGGCACACATGCGCCCCGAATTCGGGCGAGCGCGGTGCCTCTAGGGGCTATTGAGTAGCCCCACTGTCAAACTCCTATGGCTAAGTGAAAGTGATAAAGCATTATAGTCCGGTTGCCTAGTTCGCTGCGCTATCACCTCCTTTGTAGGACCAAGACGTGAAAAGGCGCCTTTTTGCGAACACCCCCGCATTATATGCGTGGGGGCTGAAGCCAACAACTGTCATCTTTTAGGTTATATACACATATACATTAACGGCCGCACAGGAGGTATTATAATTCTTGCAAGCACAAGTATAAAAAGCTTTTATATTCTATCAAAATATTCCTTTTACAATAGCACATGCTATTCGAACACAACATCCTTCGAGCATTGCGCTTCTATTAAACGAGCGCCCGGAAGAACTTCCTCAAAGTAGTGCCTTGCAGGTACTCGGCCTTTGTCCGAATCCCGGGATGCAACAACACTGGCCTTCATATTCGCCCAGTATGTCTTGACACGGGCAAGAGCCATTTGTGCACCCTCTATGCATGCCGACCTCTTCATTGCATCAACATGCGACACCGAACCAAGGAACTGCTGCACCAAGTTAAAATAACTCTTCGGCTCTGGCTCTCCCGGCCACAAACGACTCACAACATACTTCATGGCGAGTCCGGATAACCTGTTCAGCTCCGCCCAGGTGGCCAAACGGTTGGATACCGAAAGTGGGTGTTCTGGATTGTGGAACTGCGACCAAAAAAGTTCTTCCAATTTATGGTCACCTCGACCTCGGAAGTGTTCGGTTGCGTCTGCCGCACTCGCTGCCAAATCCAGATAAGTGTTTTTCGCACTCCACTGACGGTCTAACAGAGCATACTTAGGATCCCCAAACTTCATCCGTAGCATATAGGGCTTTCCAGCCATGATATCTCTGGCCTGACGCAGCTCCTCCTTCATAGCTCTCATTGCAGAGCGAGTATCCTTGGCCTCGGTAGTGATCTTCTCAAGGTCCTTCTGAGCCGCCCTTCCTTCTTGTTCGAGAAATTTACAACGGTCGGTAGCATCCCTCAATTTTATAGCCATCTCGGCTATTACTTTCTTGCTCTGGCAGTGAGCAGCCTGTTCGGCTAGCTCTTCAGCCGCCTTAACGGCAACCGCATCACTTTTCCTTGCTTGCTCCTTGGCTCGGGCAAGTTCCGTCCGAATATTCTCCATGGCAGCATCACCATCTGCATTAAGCACATATATTATAAGGCATGAGCATCAAACTCCTCTTATCAGATGTCTGTGGAGCATACCTTGTGCCTCGTCTAGCCGCTTATTTACAAGCGCGATGTCGGCATCCGCCACGTCAAGTTGCCGCTTTAGCTCGGCAGATTCATCAGTCCGGCTAGCCACCGAACGCCTCGCCACCTTCATAAAAAGGTGTCATTTTACACATGGGGTTATGATCCTCTGTGCGCCATCACTCTTGACGACACACAGAGTCTTAGGGGCTACTATTTATACAGGGCACATTTTATATATGCGGCTCTACCAAAAGGTACACCTTTTCACGTACCTCAAAGCCTGTCAGTAAACTCCTGGCGGCCTCGTACAATCCGCTTTCCGCGGATGAAATCCTTCCTATCACCATGTTCATCAACACACGGTGTTCTTCTGAGACGGACACTCGCCCGAGCAGATCCCTCAGCCTCTCCGACCGCGCACCAGAGGGTGCCGGACTAGCTCGACGACCTTTTTCAGGATCCAGACTTGGAGAAACCCGTCGAGACGACACCTCGGGGTCGCCTGCCTCGTAAGACGGTGCAGCTAGGGGAGGCGTTTCACTCTCCATCATCTTCGGATGAAGATCCCCTGAAGACGAGCTCTGCTGAGAAGGGTTGAGATCCGAACTGCAAGGTAATATTTCGGTTATCTTCCTCAGAAATAAAATAGGGATGCCACTCATTTTGAACCCCTCTCTTTACTGACGGCTCGAAGGAAAGCTGATCCCCTTGAGGGCGCAATGCGGCCGGGGCATTCTCCGGCGCTGGATCCTCTGACGAAGATTTCTTCCCCCGTTTTGAGGTCATCCCCTCTGGGTCTTCAGAGGTAGTCCTTTTATTTCCCAGGTTAGGGGAATTCTCAAATCCTCCCTTCCTGACAGCCTCCTTCGTGGAGGCGATAGCTCCTTGGTTCCCCTCTTCGCCCTCTGCCAAAAGCATAATCTCCAGCATCCTGGTTAACACGGGATCCGACGCGGTCTCGGGCAGGGGGCTAGACACCTGATAAGCTTTGCCTTCGTTATCCACTCCTGCTCAAAGGATAGCTCTGTTAAAGGGCAATTTCATGATGAAAATATGGTTGGCGTGTCCAAATACGGGGCTACTTACCTGAGCATCCGGGCGATTGCAGCTCAGACCCGCGTCCTCGGTCAAGTCGGACACCTTGCTAGTGATCCGACGAACAATTTGTACATCTCCACGGGTGTCACACCCATAAAATATTGGAGGACTCGCGGTCCCTCCGGATTAAATTCCCACATGCGGAGAGGGCGACATTTGCAGGGCAGCGTGCGGTGAATCAGCATAACTTGCGCCACTACGGTCAAGTTAATATCTCTTTCTATGAGATCTCGAATGCGGTCCTGCAGTAGGGGCACGTCTTTGGACGGCCCCCAAATAAGCCCTTCATTGACCCATGATGCTCGCCGTGGTGGGGGACCCGAGCGAAAAGCAGGTGGCGCCACCCATGTGGTGCCCCTGGGGGCTGTGATGTAAAACCAGTCCCATTGCCATAAGCCGAACTCCTCTTGGAAAGAGCCCTCGGGCCATGGAGTGTCGGCCATCTTGCTTATGATAGCTCCTCCGCACTCAGCGTGCTGCCCCTCGACCATCTTCGGTTCCACCTTGAAGGTTCTAAGCCACAATCCGAAGTGAGGAGTGATATGGAGGAAGGCCTCACACACGACAATGAATGATGAGATTTGGAGGATGGACTAAGTCGTAGAATTCCAGCCCATAATAAAACATCAGCCCCCTCACGAAGGGATCAATCGGGAAGCCTAGCCCCCGAAGGAAGTGAGATGTGAACACCACGCTCTCACCGGGCTGGGGAGTGGGAATGTCCTGCCCTTGAGTAGGCAGCCTATGCGAGATTTCGCCGGTTAGATACCTGGCATCTCTCAGCTTTCGCACGTCTTCTTCCATAACGGAGGAAGGCATTCACTGGCCTTGAAGGTCGGAGCCGGACATCGTCGAAGGTCCGAAGCGCCTAAAACTAAAGCCTTGGGTGTTGGAACTCGAGGTGAGGGGAAGATATGATTGGATTGAAAATAAAGGAGGCGAGCCTTGGTCCCTTTATAAAGGGGTGGAATACCAAGAGCCCTCCCCGTAACCGTTTTGGACTCGCTTTCAATTAGAGAGTCATACCAAAGGCACGGTTGGGTTACCCACGCCCGTATTGATGAGAATCCCGGAATAAGGGGACACGATCTCTGCCTTGACAAGACATGCCAAGGAAACCGCCTCGCTAAACGCGCTGAGGTGGAACAGTAAAATGATTAAAATAAAGGCTTGGCCGTGGCGTGATATCACGCTGCGGAATACGTCAGTGGATTGGATTGGTGCAGATATTATTCTCTCTACGGTGGTATGTGGAACTTATTTTGCAGAGCCAGACACTATCCTTGTGTTCAACATCTTCTATGAAGTATTCGGAGGAGGAACCCGCCTTGCAATGCCGAAGACAATTTGCGCGTCGGACTCGTCGTCATTGAAGCCTGGTTCAGGGGCTACTGAAGGAGTCCTGGATTAGGGGGTGTCCGGATGGCCGGACTATGACCTTTGGCTGGACTCTCGGACTATGAAGATACAAGATTGAAGACTTCGTCCCATGTCCGGATGGGACTTTCCTTGGCGTAGAAGGCAAGCTTGGCGATACGATATGAAGATCTCCCCCCATTGTAACCGACTCTATGTAACCCTAGCCCTCTCCGGTGTCTATATAAACCGGAGAGTTTTAGTCCGTAGGACGAACAACAATCATACCATAGGCTAGCTTCTAGGGTTTAGCCTCTCTGATCTCGTGGTAGATCAACTCTTGTACTACCCATATCATCAATATTAATCAAGCAGGAGTAGGGTTTTACCTCCATCGAGAGGGCCCGAACTTGGGTAAAAACATCGTGTCCCTTGTCTCCTGTTACCATCCGCCTAGACGCACAGTTCGGGACCCCCTACCCGAGATCCGCCGGTTTTGACACCGACAGCCGCCTTATAGCCACGACAAAGAGACTGAAGAAGAAGAAGCAACAGCTTCAAGCTGATTAAGATCTGCTCACTAATAGATGGACCGAGGTCCTGGCAGCCAAGGAATATGGACTCGAACGCCCAACCAAAAGTTACTCGAAGCGCAAATTACTACCTCAATTCGATGATGAGGTGCTAGAGCTAGCACTTCTAGCTCATAATGCGGCTGACCGACCACCGCGTGGCCGAGATAAAACAACAATTCAGCCCGAGCACCAGCCGGCACTGCCTCGCCGAACAAATAGAAACACAACATCTCGGGGATACATACATGACCTGCGGTACGACTTAGAGAACAGAGCAGGCCAGACTAGATCGATTTATGGATAACGGGGGTTCGCCCTAATGCACAACAACAACCACCAAGTCAGATATGACAAATACACACCTGTCCGGGCCGAATACCGTAGACCGGCTCCATTCGAGCTACGTCGACCGGCTCCATTCGAGCTACGTCGCGATGTAGCCCGACATAGAGGCGCCACACACCCCCTATGCTTCACCGATGAAGTAATGGAACATGAATTCCCAGAAGGGTTCAAACCCGTAAATATTGAATCATATGAGGGAACAATAGACCCCGTGGTATGGATCGAGGACTTTCTTCTCCATATACATATGGCCCGAGGTGATAATTTCCATGCCATCAAGTATCTCCCGCTAAAACTCAAAGGACCAGCTAGGCACTGGTTGAACAGTCTGCCAGAAAACTCCATTGGCAGTTGGGAGAACCTGGAAGACGCATTCCTTGACAACTTCCAGGGCACTTATGTCCGACCTCCGAATGCCGATGACTTAAGTCATATAATCCAACAGCCTGGAGAGTCAGCCAGAAAATTCTGGACTCGGTTCTTAACTAAAAAGAACCAAATTGTCGACTGTCCGAATGCCGAAGCCCTAGCGGCCTTTAAGCATAACATCCGTGACGAGTGGCTCGCCCGACACCTCGGCCAGGAGAAGCCAAAGTCCATGGCAGCCCTTACGACGCTCATGACTCACTTTTGTGCAGGCGAGGATAGCTGGCTAGCTCGTAGCAACAACACCTCGAGTAAACCTGGCACTTCTGAAGCCAGAGATAGCAACAGCAAGTTGAAAGCACAAGTGCTCCCTAGGTGGTTTTGGTAATTAATGTCAACATATCTCTTGTTGGACTAACACTTTTACCTAGTATGTTTCAGACAAGTTCAACAATGGAGTGGCATGGACTAAAGGATGTGGAATCCCTTCAAGATGCTAAGGACAAAGGATTGGCTCAAGCTCCAAGATCAAGACTCTACATTTTCTATTTTAGTGATCCAAGATCACATTGAGTCTATAGGAAAAGCCAATACTATCAAGAGGGGATGAGGTGTTGCTTAATGGCTTGCTTGCTCAAAGTGCTTAGTGATATGCTCCAAATCCCTCAACTACTTTCTCACATCCACATATGTCCTAAACCCTAAGTCTAACTTGGCCCCACCGATACTTTCTATCCGGCGCCACCGAGTTCAGATGTCTTAGCCACTGCCACAAACCCTAGGCAAATCGGTCTCACCGATAGGGATCTCGGTCTCACCGAGATGGGATTGTAATCTCTCTGTGTATGTCCATTACCAAAATCGGTCTCACCGAGTTTGAGCAATCGGTACTACCGAGATTACAATGCAAACTCTCTGGTTAGCTTATTACCAAAATCGGTCCCACCGAGTTTGTGTAATCGGTCTCACCGAGTTTGCCTGACCAACTCTCTGGTTAGCTTATTACCAAAATCGGTCCACCGAGTTTGTGTAATCGGTCTCACCGAGATTACGTTATGCCCTAACCCTAACCATATCGGTCCTACCGAGTTGCATGTCGGTCCCACCGAAAATCCTAACGGTCACTAGGTTTACTAAATCGGTCTGACCGAGTTTGTTGATTCGGTCCCACCGAGATTGGTAAATTGTGTGTAACGGTTAGATTTTGTGTGGAGGCTATATATACCCCTCCACCTCCTCTTCATTCGTGGAGAGAGCCATCAGAACAAGCCTACACTTCCAGCATCCTATTTCTGAGAGAGAACTACCTACTCATGTGTTGAGGCCAAGATATTCCATTCCTACCATATGAATCTTGATCTCTAGCCTTCCCCAAGTTGCTTTCCACTCAAATCTTCTTTCCACCAAATCCAAATCCTGTGAGAGAGAGTTGAGTGTTGGGGAGACTATCATTTGAAGCACAAGAGCAAGGAGTTCATCATCAACGCACCATTTGTTACTTCTTGGAGAGTGGTGTCTCCTAGATTGGCTAGGTGTCACTTGGGAGCCTCCGACAAGATTGTGGAGTTGAACCAAGGAGTTTGTAAGGGCAAGGAGATCGCCTACTTCGTGAAGATCTACCGCTAGTGAGGCAAGTCCTTCGTGGGCGACGGCCATGGTGGGATAGACAAGGTTGCTTCTTCGTGGACCCTTCGTGGGTGGAGCCCTCCGTGGACTCGCGCAACCGTTACCCTTCGTGGGTTGAAGTCTCCATCAACGTGGATGTACGATAGCACCACCTATCGGAACCACGACAAAAACATCCGTGTCTCCAATTGCGTTTGAATCCTCCAATCCCTTCCCTTTACATTCTTGCAAGTTGCATGCTTTACTTTCCGCTGCTCATATACTCTTTGCATGCTTGCTTGTTATGTATTGTGAGTGTTAAACTTGTGCCTAAACTCCACTCCAACTTAAAGAAGTTAAAAACTGCAACTTTTGGTACTTAGTGTCTAATCACCCCCCCTCTAGACACCTCTTCTCGATCCTTTCAATTGGTATCAGAGCTTTGGTCTCCATTGCTTTGGTTTAAACACCATTGGAGGAAGATGGATGAGTCTACTATTGGGAGTCTTAGACATAGAGTGCCTATACTTGATGGAGAGTACTTTCATGAGTGGAAAAATGAGATGCTTGTGATTTTCAATCAATATCATTTGAACAAGTACATTGCTAGCCCTTGTGCATCTCATGTTGATCCTATGCATCCTACCCTTGATGAGTCAATTGACATGATTAGGAATCTTAGAACTGTTAATCTTATCACTAGAGGCTTGCCTAGAAACTTGATTAGAAACTTGCCTACTCTTGAGTGTGCCTACACTATATGGAAATTTCTTGAGGAACGCTTTCCAAATTATTCCTTGAAAAATCTAGATGAAATTCTCCATAAGTCTATTGCCTTGAGTAAGATGAATTCAAGTGATCCTATGTTTGGTGATTGTCTATTTGAACTTACAAACCTTATGCGTGCCAAAGGAGATGTTGGAATTATTGGTGATATTATTTCCGAAGCTATAAAAATTCATAAGCAAGATCATTGTCAAACTCACTCTAACGAATCACCCTCTCTAGGATTTGATCCACCACATGACGATGTTGAACATGGATACTATGATGAGGATGATGATAGAGACTTTGATCTTGATGCTGCAATGAGACACTTTGGTCTTATGGCAAATCTTCGGGGATATATGGCAGGTGGAAAGGAATGGGTTCTTGATAGTGGATGTACCGATCATATGACCAGAGATAAAGACATGTTTCGTGAGCTTGCTGAAAACAATGGTCCTCGAAAGTATGTCACTTTCGGTGACAACTCAAAGGGTAAGGTGGTTGGCCTCGGTAAGGTGTCCATCTCACATGATAGCTCCATTCAAAATGTCATGCTCGTTGAATCTCTTGGCTACAACTTACTTTCAATATCTAGACTTGCTGATTTCGGTTTCAATGTCCTATTCGCTGAAGTAGATTGCCAAGTGTTTCGTAGAGATAATCATAAAATGGTCTTTACTGGTATACATAGAGGTGATCTTTACATTGTTGTTTTCAATAAAAAGGCTCAACCTAGAACTTGCTTTATTGCTAAATCTTCTAAAGGTTTGGTTATGGCATAGACGATTAGGTCATGTTGGTATGCGAAACCTTGACAAGCTTATTAAAGGAAATCATATCCTTGGCGTTAACAATGTCATATTTGATAAGGATAGACTTTGCAGTGCTTGTCAGGCAGGTAAACAGGTTGGAGGAAGGCATCCTATGAAGAACATCATTACCACAAGAAGGCCACTCGAGCTAGTTCACATGGATCTTTTTGGTCCCAATGCTTACAAGAGTCTCGGTGGAAATTCTTTTGGTCTAGTTATAGTTGATGATTTTTCAAGATTTACGTGGGTGTTCTTTCTCGATGATAAATCACAGGTCCAAAAGATCTTCAAAAACTTCGCTAGGAAGGACCAAAATCAATTTTAACTGAAGATCTAGAAGGTTCGCAGCGACAATGGAACGAAGTTCAAGAACGCAAATGTGGACACCTTTCTTGATGAAGAAGGGATTTCACATGAGTTCTCGGCTACGTACACACCTCAACAAAATGGAGTTGTTGAGAGGAAGAACCGGACGCTCGTCGAAATGGCGAGAACGATGCTTGATGAGTACAAGATGCCGAAGCACTTTTGGGCGGAAGCGGTTGAGACAACTTGTCATGCAACAAATCGCTTGTATCTTCACAAGCTACTCGGCAAGACGGCATACGAGCTCCTCACCGGTAACAAACCCCAAGTTGGATACTTTCGAGTATTCGGCTCAAAGTGCTACATTCTTGATAAGCATCGTCGTTCTAAATTTGCTCCTAAGTCTCATGAAGGTTTCCTACTTGGTTATGGCTCAAACTCTCACACATACCGTGTCTACAACAATTTCACCCGAAAGGTTGAAGAAACGGTAGATGTGAAGTTTGATGAATCTAACGGCTCGCAAGTAGAGCAATTGCCAATTGATGTAGGAGACAAAGATCCCTCGGAAGCAATCCAAGACTTGTCTATTGGCAAGATTCGCCCAACGGAGGTGAAGGAGAGTACCTCGTCCGTCCAAGTGGAAGCTTCTACCTCACGACAAGGTGAACCAAGAGTTGATACGGAAGCATCCACAAGTGGGACACACCAAGATGAAGAAAACGAGGAAGTGCATCAAGATGAACGTCAACAACCTCCTTCTCCACCACGACAAGAGAACGACAACGCCAACAATGAAGAAGGCCAAGAAGAAGAACAAGATGAAGAAGATGTTCAACCAAGACCCAAGCAAAAGCTTTCACGAGTTCGAGCAAGAATTGCTAAAGACCATCCCGTCGAGCAAATCTACAACGATATCCAAACCGGGAGAATCACTCGCTCTAAAACTCGTTTAGCTAACTTTTGTGAACACTATTCATTCATCTCTAGCATTGAACCTATGAAGGTTGAAGAAGCATTGGAAGATCCGGATTGGATAAATGCCATGCATGAAGAGCTACACAACTTTGAGAGAAATCAAGTTTGGACATTGGTTGAGAAGCCCGACAACAACCACAACATCATCGGTACCAAATGGGTGTTTCGCAACAAGCAAGATGAAGATGGACAAGTAGTTCGCAACAAAGCACGTCTCGTCGCCCAAGGCTACACACAAGTCGAAGGTATGGACTATGGTGAGACTTATGCTCCCGTTGCTAGACTTGAGTCCATTCGCATCTTACTTGCCTATGCTAATCACCATGATATCACCTTGTACCAAATGGACATTAAAAGTGCTTTTCTAAATGGTGAAATAGAGGAGGAAGTTTATGTTAAGCAACCTCCCGGCTTTGTCAATCCTAAGAAACCAAATCATGTTTACAAACTTCACAAAGCTCTTTATGGTCTTAAACAAGCTCCTAGAGCGTGGTATAAATGCTTGACCAAGTTCCTTATTGAAAAAGGCTTTGAAATTGGAAAAATAGATTCTACTCTTTTTACTAAAAGGGTCAATGGAGAACTATTTGTGTGCCAAATCTATGTTGATGATATTATATTTGGTTCTACTAACCCTCATTTTAGTGAAAAGTTTGGGAAGCTAATGTCGGAGAAGTTTGAGATGTCTATGATGAGTGAACTCAAATTCTTTCTTGGTTTGCAAATCAAGCAAACTAAGGAAGGGTACCTTTGTCTCTCAAACGAAGTACACCAAGGACTTATTCAAGAAGTTCAATATGCAAGAATGCAAAGGTATGACTACACCCATGCCTACTAGTGGACATCTTGACTTGACCAAAGATGGTGAACCGGTTGATCAAAAGGTTTATCGCTCTATGATTGGTTCATTGTTATATCTATGTGCTTCACGTCCCGATATCATGCTAAGTGTGTGCATGTGTGCACGATATCAAGCTGCTCCTAAAGAATGTCATCTTAAGGCCGTGAAAAGGATAGTGAGATACTTAATCCATACACCAAATTTTGGCATTTGGTATCCTAAGAGGGCCTCTTTCGATCTTGTTGGCTACTCCGACTCGGACTATGCCGGTGACAAGGTTGATAGAAAGTCCACTTCGGGTACTTGTCAATTTCTTGGTAGATCTCTTGTGTCTTGGTCTTCCAAGAAACAAAACTCGGTATCCTTATCCACCGCCGAAGCGGAATACATTGCCGCTGGTTCATGTTGTGCTCAATTACTTTGGATGACCCAAACTCTTAAAGATTATGGGATATATGTGAAACATGTTCCATTACTTTGTGACAATGAAAGTGCTATCAAGATTGCTCACAATCCCGTGCAACACTCTCGAACTAAGCATATTGAAGTTCGTCATCATTTCATTCGAGATCATGTTGCTAAGGGTGACATTAATCTTAAGCATGTTCGCACCGAAAAACAATTAGCGGATATTTTCACTAAACCACTTGATGAGAAAGTGTTTTGCAGGTTAAGAGGTGAATTGAACATCATTGATGCTTCAAACTTGGAGTAGAAACTCCATTGGATACATGCAAGACATGAGCTTATGACTAATCCTTGATATTTCTCTTATGATGATAATCTTATGTCTTGGATATATTTGCACCTTGCATGTTATCTAACCCATGTAGGTACTTGGATGAATCGAATTCCATGAGATTGTAACCTACTCATATCTTGAGCAATCTCTACATCACCAAGTCTCTACACAATGGTGGTTGAAGACAAGGAAGCACGGAACCATTCAAACATATCCTTTGACAAATTCTATGTTGAGTTTCATGATTGTCATTTTGGATACACAAGTGCTCTTCCTTGCAAAAACTAACCCATGTAGGTAGATGAACTCAAAATTCCAAGTGATGCTCCCAACTCTTGATGAGCTACATCAACCTTGAGCAACCCACACAAGTTCAACTACATGATCAACACCACCACCCAAGGTATGTCATTCCATCTTAGAGAAGCTTTACTCCAAGTCATGAGTCAAAGCAACTCGACAAGATGTGAATACATCAAGATGCTTAAACGATAAATGGTAACCCCATTTTGAGCTTAAACGATGAGTATGACCTATGATCAAGTGATCTCACTTGACTCCTAAGTCAATATACTCTAACATAGGTGACCTTGTCGCCGACCATCTCTAGATGAAGTTTTCTTGTGTTCTTTTCTGTGCTCTTGCATTTGTCTCATGCATATTTATTTTCCCTTTCAAAAAAAACTTCATCTAGATTTCTTTCTTTTCTATTTGTTCTGCATTCCCTGCATCCAATTCATTGCAAATCTTTCCTTTAATTCCTTGCAAATCCTTGTGAGATCTTACTTGTCTAGTGAGCTGAGGTGACAAGTGTTTTCTCTGCAATGAACTCGGTCTCACCAGTTTGTTGTTTTCGGTCCAACCAAATCCTTTTGGTGCAACCGAAGCATACCACTCGGTGCCACCGATTTCACTACAGGAAAAACATCTTGCCACTTGTTCCTGTTTTACTTTTGATCCAGCTCCACTCAATGAATCTTGTCCTCTACAAGCATCACATTTTTATCAGTGCTTTGTGTTGTGACTCAAGGACCAAACCCATTCACAACAAATTCTAGAAGGCCCTTCTTGGAAATTGATGTCAAAGGGGGAGAGAGAGATCACATCAAAGCTTATCATCTCCATAGGGGGGGAGAGAGAGATCTCCAGGGGGAGAGAATGGAGAGAGAGATCTCCAGGGGGAGAGAATACTCAAGAAGAGAGTAATCCTCAAGGATCCTAGATGCTTTATGTTCAAGAGGAGAGATGTCACATGTCTTCATGAGGGGGAAGAAAGACATGTTCATATGTGCTTATTTGCATTAGCTCAGTTCATTTGTTTTCTTGAGCTCTGATTTTGCTTTTTGCTCTGATTTTCTGTTCCCTATCGTCTCCCAGTATCCCATGCTAGATTTAGGGGGAGCAAGACATCTAAGGAAAAGAAATTCCTTAAATTCATTGCACATCTTTACCTTTGGGGACATGTCGATATCAAATGTGGTACTTAGTACTCACTCTCTACATGTCATCCCAGTCTTGGTATTCTTGTGGTTTCTTCTGTTTGCTCTGGCTAGTAGGTGTATCTGTGTTATCTAACCTTGTTTATGCAGGTTCATTCCATCCTAAGCCAACTCAAGACCACAAGGTAAGTATGTGCATCACAGTCATGTGTATGAGGAATTCTTGCTGATGTACATATTGTTTGCAAGAAGGACTCATGAGCTTGAAGGTACATTTCCCACATACACATTTGTTGCTATCTTTTGCTCTGATGCATATGGCCAAGATACATGTAACACATTGCTTACTCTGTCATGTTCATGCATTCACATGCTTTTATATACCATATTCATATGATTGCATACATGCAGGGGGAGCCTATGCTTGTTACATGTCTTTCCAAAGCTTTACTTGCTATTCTCTATATCTTTATCTAAAGCTTTGATGTATGTTGTCATCAATTACCAAAAAGGGGAAGATTGAAAGCACAAGTGCTCCCTAGGTGGTTTAGGTAATTAATGTCAACATATCTCTTGTTGGACTAACACTTTTACCTCGTATGTTTCAGACAAGTTCAACAATGGAGTGGCATGGACTAAAGGATGTGGAACCCCTTCAAGATGCTAAGGACAAAGGATTGGCTCAAGCTCCAAGATCAAGACTCTACATTTTCTATTTTAGTGATCCAAGATCACATTGAGTCTATAGGAAAAGCCAATACTATCAAGAGGGGATGAGGTGTTGCTTAATGGCTTGCTTGCTCAAAGTGCTTAGTGATATGCTCCAAAGCCCTCAACTACTTTCTCACATCCACATATGTCCTAAACCCAAAGTCTAACTCGGCCCCACCGATTCTTTCTATCCGGCGCCACCGAGTTCAGATGTCTTAGCCACTGCCACAAACTCTAGGCAAATCGGTCTCACCTATAGGGATCTCGGTCTCACCGAGATGGGATTGTAATCTCTCTGTGTATGTCCATTACCAAAATCGGTCTCACCAAGTTTGAGCAATCGGTACTACCGAGATTACAATGCAAACTCTCTGGTTAGCTTATTACCAAAATCGGTCCCACCGAGTTTGTGTAATCGGTCTCACCGAGTTTGCCTGACCAACTCTCTGGTTAGCTTATTACCAAAATCGGTCCCACCGAGTTTGTGTAATCGGTCTCACCGAGATTACGTTATGCCCTAACCCTAACCATATCGGTCCTACCGAGTTGCATGTCGGTCCCACCGAAAATCCTAACGGTCACTAGGTTTACTAAATCGGTCTGGCCGAGTTTGTTGATTCGGTCCCAGCGAGATTGGTAAATTGTGTGTAACGGTTAGATTTTGTGTGGAGGCTATATATACCCCCTCCACCTCCTCTTCATTCATGGAGAGAGCCATCAGAACAAGCCTACACTTCCAGCATCCTATTTCTGAGAGAGAACTACCTACTCATGTGTTGAGGCCAAGATATTCCATTCCTACCATATGAATCTTGATCTCTAGCCTTCCCCAAGTTGCTTTCCACTCAAATCTTCTTTCCACCAAATCCAAATCCTGTGAGAGAGAGTTGAGTGTTGGGGAGACTATCATTTGAAGCACAAGAGCAAGGAGTTCATCATCAACTCACCATTTGTTACTTCTTGGAGAGTGGTGTCTCCTAGATTGGCTAGGTGTCACTTGGGAGCCTCCGACAAGATTGTGGAGTTGAACCAAGGAGTTTGTAAGGGCAAGGAGATCGCCTACTTCGTGAAGATCTACCGCTAGTGAGGCAAGTCCTTCGTGGGCGACGGCCATGGTGGGATAGACAAGGTTGCTTCTTCGTGGACCCTTCGTGGGTGGAGCCCTCCGTGGACTCGCGCAGCCATTACCCTTCGTGGGTTGAAGTCTCCATCAACGTGGATGTACGATAGCACCACCTATCGGAACCACGACAAAAACATCCGTGTCTCCAATTGCGTTTGAATCCTCCAATCCCTTCCCTTTACATTCTTGCAAGTTGCATGCTTTACTTTCCGCTGCTCATATACTCTTTGCATGCTTGCTTGTTATGTATTGTGAGTGTTAAACTTGTGCCTAAACTCCACTCCAACTTAAAGAAGTTAAAAACTGTTACTTTGGGCACCTAGTGTCTAATCACCCCCCTCTAGACACCTCTTCTCGATCCTTTCACAAGCCCCGACGCAACAGACAAAAGCATTGAAATAATGGAGACAACACTGAAGACACAGCCGTCAATGCCGGATTCAGTGGCTCCAAGTCCGGTCAGCGGAAAAAGCCATTAAAAAAAACAATTCGGGCCCGTCCAGTCTGGACCGCATACTCGATCGTCCATGTCAAATCCACAGCACCTCCGATAAACCAGCCAATCATACCAATAGAGAATGTTGGGTCTTTAAACAGGCCGGCAAGTTAAATGCTGAAAACAAAGAAAAGGGATCACAAAGCGATTACGACGAGGAGCCTCGACCACCGAACACAGGGGGACAGAAGAAGTTTCCTCCCCAAGTTAAAACGGTGAATATGATATATACTACCCATGTCCCAAAAAGGGAGCGGAAGCGCGCACTAAGGGACATCTACGTGATGGAGCCAGCCCGTGGTCCTCCTGTTCGATCACTTTCGATTGAAGGGACCATCCGACTAGTATCCGTCATGGCAGTTCAGCCGCACTGGTGCTACACCCTATCATTGACAGATTCCACCTCACACGCGTCCTCATGGACGGTGGTAGTAGCCTGAATCTGCTTTATCAGGATACGATGCACAAAATGGGTACTGATCCCTCAGGGATCAAGCCCACCAAAACCACCTTTAAATGTGTCATACCAGGTGTAGAGGCCTGTTGTACGGGCTCAATCACACTGGAAGTGGTCTTCACATCCCGGATAATTTTCGAAGTGAAGAATTACTCTTCGATATCGTCCCCTTTCGCAGTGGTTATCACACACTACTCGGACGAACCGCATTTGCTCGTTTCAATGCGGTGCCACACTATGCCTACCTTAAGCTCAAGATGCCCGGACCTCGCGGTGTTATAACAGTCAATGGAAATACGGAGCGCTCCCTTCGTACCGAGGAGCACACCGTGGCCCTTGCAGCAGAAGTACAGAATAGCCTTCTTAGGCAAAACCTCAATTCGGCAATAAAGCCCCTGGACACCGTCAAGCGGGTCCGCGCTACTCTGCAACAGGACCATCCAGCTCGTCCAGAGCTCAGCTAGCAATCCGGCCTTCGTCCCAACCCCAATAAAGTGGTGAAATTAGTGCCGCACGTACACAACTACGCACTTAAAATACCATGGGCATGGACGGAGGCATAGCTAGACCGTGGTCCACAATGTGGCTCAACCGCTCCCCGATCCGCATTCCTTCACTTTTTCTCTTTCTTTCAGGTTTTTTCTCTTCTCGAGGCCTTTTCTGATAAACCTGCTCATCGGACCCGTAGCGAGACGGATACGCCAAGAAAGCTAGGGGCTTGGACGTACAAGGGAACACCCAGGTGGTCTTTTCTAACGATCGTCATACCTGTTTTAAATACCCACACGCAGCTCGCTCTTGGTCATGGCATGTTAAATAGCCTTATTTTCTTATTGCACTACTTGTACACATACGCCTTGACGTATTAATCAAATTACAATGAAAAATAATTTGCAGTGTCTGCTCATTACCTAATTTTTTCCTTGTCTATCCATTTTCAATTGCACCCGTACACTCTGGTACGCCTTAATTTGCCAGGGGCTTCATTGTACCCCATAACACGGCAAGAAAGTCTGAACACTTTTACAGTACAGTTCGGCACCCCGAAGTCATAGCATTATATGCATTGGCTCCGAATCATGTCTTTGGTCAACAGTTGGGTTGCCCGGCTCCTGTGCTTGCTACCTACGTTCCGCTATATCGGCTAGGGTAGTAAAGGGAGAACTACTGCGATTGTGTCCCAGTTATTCCGAACAAGCACCTCAGTAGAGAAAGCCGAAAACTGACTGTCATGATGCGGCGAGAGCTGGCCAGCTGTTCGAGAGGTCACAAGATCCTTAACGATCTCTTCCGCATTATGTGATAACTAATGCATCATGCGATGGATCGGTTTTTATCCGATCAAGTGTTCTACAGTACCCCAAGTTCGGTCTTCCTAACACTAGGGGCTGCGCCTACCTTTCTTTTGTCAAACTCCTATGGCTAAGTGAGGGTGATAAAGCCTTATAGTCCGATTGCCTGGTTCATTGCGCTAAACACCTCCTTTAAGGACCAAAAATCTGGAGTGAAGAGTGTTTAGATTTATCCCGAACACCCCCGTACTTCCTACGTGGGGGCAGAAGCCGACGACTGGCCAACTCTCAGAATTAATTTAAAAACGGCTGCACAAGAGGTAATAGTTCAAATAACAAGCATTATTTTACATAACGACCTTGTTTCATATTTCAACATAGGATAACATGCATACATTCATGGGAATATAATATCCTTGGCACATTGCTCTGCCACACGGCGGGATCCCTCCAGGACACTGTCATAATACAACTCGGGCTTGCGGTGCTCTTTCCCTTCGGGCGGTCCTTCGGTCATCAGCTTCACAGCATCCATCTTCGCCCAATGCACCTTGGCGCGGGCAAAGGCCATTCGCGCACCTTCGATGCAGACCGACCGCTTGATGGCGTCAAGCCGAGGACTTGCACTAACCAGCAGCTTCACAAGTCCAAAGTAGCTGCTGGGAATCGCTTCGGCAGGCCATAGCCAGATAATTAAATCCATAAAGGCTAGTTCGGTCGCCCTATGCAGCTCGACCAGCTGCTTCAGCTGATCGGTAAAGGGTACTGGGTGTTCTGGCGCAAAATATGCAACCAGAACAACCTCTCCGTAGAGCTCCCCTCTTCGGCTCAGTAGAATTGTTCGGTGCCAGACACGCTGCGCGGCAGATCCGCAAACACCCCTGAAGAACTCCGAATCCGAGTCAGTAAACAAAATCTTTCCTTCGCGTATTTGCTCTGCATAATAAAGGCCTTACCCGCTGCGATCTTTCGGGCCTCCTGAATTTCTTGGAGGGTGCCTTGGGCTTCAGCTCGGGCATCGTGTGCGGATTGGCAAGCCTTGGTGAGTTCGGACTCTTGATCCTTTATACTCTGCTCCAAGGTCTCGCAATTATTTATGGCCTCTTGGAGCTCTTGTTGAACTTCAATGACCCGAGCCTCGTGGTTTTCACGAGTGTCCTGCTCCTTGGTCGCCTTCTTCTCGGCCTCGGTGACCGCCTTCTTAAGAGCCTCGACTTCGGTCGCCGCTCCTAATACATATCATGACATTTTCCGGTCAAAATAACTATTCACTTGTATTTAAAATACAAACAAAGTTAGCCCATACCTATCTTCCAATTGCCTTTTTACTTGGCCGAGATCCTTCTTGGCCCGCTCTAGACTCTACTTCAGTCCGGAGACCTCCGCAGTATGAGAGGTTGCAGTCAATAACGACACCTGATCATTCACATAGGTATTCCCTAATTAGTCTCCTACGAAATATATTTGATCCTCTGTCCGGCTTTCTTTCTGAAACACCAAACAGTGTATCAGGGGCTACTATCTGTATCATGACATTCTTTAACTTACCTCAAAGCTTGTTAGAAGGCTGGTGCAGGCTTCAGTCAGCCCGCTTTTGGTGAACTGGACCTTCTCAATCACCGCACCCATAAGGGTACGGTGCTCTTCAATGATGGAAGCGCTTTGCAGCACCGCCAATAAAGTATCTGACACCTCTAGATGGACTGAGGTCACCGATGGAATAGGCGCACCACCTTCCATTGAAGAAGGCTGCCGTCCTGATTCCGGAGCCGTATTGGTCTCTGGAGTTGTCTCTGGTTGGGGACCAAATTCGGGACGGCCTTCGTCTTCAGCATCCATGGGGGTCTGCTCCCCAGTGTGTTCGGTTGCCAAGGTTTGACCCCCCGGCGCCGCCTCGACGGTCTCCTGAGCTTCGCCCTGGCCTGGGCCCCTTTGGGACGACACCTCCGTGTTGTCCACGCCTTCGGGAGAGGAGGCCATCGGGAGGGTCTCGCTGTCCATCGCATCCGGGTCCAATGAATCTTCCGACGAAGATTGCTCGATGTCGGACCCGGCCGGACTGCAGCATATGTAACTCAATACATTAATGCTATGCAAAAGTGAGACTGGATATATGGTTGAGTCCGGGTTTCTTTGTACTCACGATTTGGCCAGGGGCTTGACCCTGGGTTCCCACTCCGGGCTGTTGTCGGTGGCTGTGGTGGGCTCGTCTGGAAGGGATGCTTTCCCCTTCTTAGACGTTTCGGCCTCCAAACGTGCGAAGGTCGTCCTCTTCTTTCTCCCCCTCACAGGGGGGGACTGGCTTTCCTCTTCTTCTTCTTCTTCTTCCTCTTCTCATCTTTTTCGACGGAGGAGTGGGCCTTGGTGTCTTCAGACATCACATCCGAAATACCCTTGCGATGAAGCCTGCCCCTAGTCTCCTTGGCCTCCTTCTTGGCCTTCTTCTTCGGCGCCTTATATGGCACCGAGACCAGCATCTTCATCAGAAGTGGGCCCGCTTGTTCCTCAGGCAGCGGAGCCGGACAATAGATCTGCTCTGCCGACTTCGTCCAGCCCTGGGAGAATCATTAGGGAAATATTAGGTGTTTTCCCCAAGGTATACAGATAAAGGATACACCCTGAAAACATATAAAGACTTACCAAACTTGCGGGGCGGGACAATTTGTGCCCACGATCCTCGGCGGTGTCCGGCCACGACTTGCCAGACTTGAATAGCACCTTCCAGATGTCTTTGTATGTCGTGCCGAAGAACTCTAGGAGGGTTTGGTGCTTGGCCGGATCAAACTCCCATAGATTGCAAGTCCGGCGTTGACAGGGAAGGATCCGGCGAACTAGCATCACCTAGACCACATTGACAAGTTTGATATTCTTGTCCTCCATGCTCTTGATACGCGTTTGGAGCGGCGTCAGCTCGTCTGACGTAGACCAGTCTAGGCCCTTTTCAGGCCAGGACATGAGCCGCAGTGGGGCTCCAGATCGAAATTCGGGGGCGGCAGCCCATTTGGTGTTGCGTGGCTCACTGACATAGAACCATTGTTGCTGCCAACCTTTGACGGACTCGTTGAATTTACCTGATGGCCACTTGACATTGGGCATCTTGCTCACCATGGATCCTCCGCATTCGGCATGTTCGCTGCCGACCACCTTTGGCTTCACGTTGAAAACCTTTAGCCGCAGTCCGAAGTGTGGCGGGATGCGGAGGAAGGCCTCGCACACGACGATGAATGTCGAGATGTTGAAGAAGGAGTTAGGGGATAGGTCATGGAAATCTATCTCGTAGTAGTACATAAGGCCGCCAACGAATGGGTGGAGGGGAAACCCTAGCCCGCAGGCAAAGTGAGGAAGGAATACAACCCTCTCGTGGGGTTCCAGAGTAGGGACAATCTGTCCCGCCGCCGGAGACGGTGCACGATCTTCTTGGCCAATTATCCGGCCTCCCGGAGTTTCTTGATATCCTTCTCCTTGACGGAGGAGGCCATCCACTTGCCTTGCGCTCCGGATCCATACATGATTGGAGTGCTTTTTGGGCGGAAGAGATGGGTGCTTGGGCGCTGGAGCTCGAGGATGGGTGAGCAGAGGAAGAAGAGGGCGTGGGTGAAAGGGGGGAATCCTTATCCCTTTATAAAGGCAGTAAAAATCATGCACCTTCCCACTCGCCCTAAAACTCGCTTATTTCCCAAGCGTCGTGCTGATGGCACGGTTAGGTTACCCATGCCTGCATTGATGAGAATCCCGTGATAAGGGGACACGATCTCTGCTTTGACAAGACGTGCCAATGAAACTGCACCTCGAAATATGGAGGGATAGGATAAAAACGGTTCGAATAAAGACCGGAGCCGTGGCGTGATGTCACGCTATGCGTTGTCAGCAGATTAGACTCATGGGATATCATACTCTCTACAGTGGTATGTGGAATTTGTTTTGCAGAGCCGGACACGATTCTTATATTCAAGACCTACTTTGGAATATTCAGAGAAGGAACCCGCCTTGCAATGTCGAAGACAATCTGCGTGCCGGACTCATCGTCATTGAAGCCTGGTTCAGGGGCTACTGAGGGAGTCCTGGATTAAGGGGTCCTCGGACAGCCGGACTATACACATATGTTGGACTGTTGGACTATGAAGATACAAGATAAAAGACTTTGTCCCGTGTCCGGATAGGACTCTCCTTTGCGTGGAAGGCAAGCTTGGGAGTTAGGATATGAAGATTCCTTTCTCTGTAACCGACTCTGTGTAACCCTAACCCCCTCCGGTGTCTATATAAACCAGGGGGTTTAGTCCGTAGGACAACAACAATCATAACCATAGGCTAGCTTCTAGGGTTTAGCCTCTATGATCTCGTGGTAGATCAACTCTTGTAATACTCATATCATCAAGATCAATCATACAGGAAGTAGGGTATTACCTCCATCGAGAGGGCCCGAACCTGGGTAAGCATTGTGCCCCCCGCCTCCTGTTACCATTAGCCTTAGACACACAGTTCGGGACCCCCTACTCAAGATCGGCCGGTTTTGACACCAATAGCAGCGCCAAAAGCAACATCGAGCCCCGCCCTTGTAGTGTCCGCCATGACCGCCCTTGCAGCATTGGCAGGCTCGCAGCGGTGTTGTCTCACCGACTTGCAGCATTCTCCACAAACGCCCCTGTAGCATCAAGCTCTGCACTTGCAGCTTGGGTGATCTTGCGACGGTGTGGCCTCGCCAACTAGCAGCATCCACCATCACCACTTACATCATCGACAGGGCGACTGTTGGGTGGCTCGTAGTAGACCTGCGACACTTGACTTGCACCTTCTGACGACGTCCTTGTAGTAGTGGAATTGGTCTTTTGTTGCGTATCTTCGTTGTCGGCAATAGTGACAGGATGGTAGAAGCGGTCGGCTTGTCACACGCATACAGGTAGGAAATTGTGCTCGGTCGGCTTGCCTCTCGCAGCACCCGTAACTCTACTTGCAACTAATGTCAGCCACCCTTGAAGAATCATGCGTGTCGGCTCACTATTCACTCTCATCCCCCTCGCAACATCTAGATTACTCAGGTCGCATGTCGCAACATGGCGCGTCGGTGCTCGTAGCAGCTCGCATTTGGCAAGCGCCATGGTGGTATGTGGTTGCATTAGCGGCAACAATCCACAACGCGAAGGTACAGGGTTGCAGCAAGCGGCAGCGACCTCAGCATCATGTAATCCATGATTAGCAGTGATTGTGGTCAACGCTTGTTCGAGGAGGAGGTGGGTGACATGAACGAGCAGATCTGCCAGACGAAAGAAATAAGGGGTGAGGTCGGGCCTCGAGGATGATGATCCAGTTGTGAACGAGGGCACACGCAAGGATGGGAGCAAGTTTTGTGTGGGCCCACAGGGACACGCCACACGCTCGTGATTGGGAGGTGGCTAACGTGCCGCTGTAATTAGTGGTTGAAATAGATCATTTCCCTTAGGTATGTTATGGAGGTATTCCAACATTGCCTCGCCAGCAAGATTAATCGCACAAGGCTCACTGATAACATCATAGACTCCCAAGTTTTTCCACACTTGTGCCGTTTGTCGCACTCAAAAAGGAGGTGCATAATATTTTTCTGTGCCTATATTGCTTGTGGGTCATTGGGGTGGGATCTTGATATGCCTATTAGCCAATATAGACCTCCAAGTAGGGCACCATGCAATGCCCTCATAGCAAAATTTTGACTTTTGATGGGCATGACAGTTTCCAAATAGCTCCCCATACACCACTGACAATCGATGCCCCAATCATATCATCACCTCCTAGTTTATGAGCGTATTTCCTATCCCATAATGCATGATATGCTCTTCTAACTGTGAACACACTAGTTTTCATGAAGCTTCAAGTAATAAAGTCAGACATGGAATGCAAAGATAAGGGGATAGCTAAAATCCTCTCGGCATCAACCCTCCATAAAAGTTTGGCGTACTAGTTGCTTGTCCCATTAATCTATTAATCGGTCAATGAGGTCGTAAACTTTATGAAGGATATGGTTCCATGTCTAGTGGTTACCATTTTGTAGAAGATTGTGGAATCCAAGCATCCGTCCATATATTGATGCCTTGTCCATCTCCGACCCTCCACAAATGTCTCTGTTAAATTGTGCCGATCCTTGCCCTGATACTTTGCCACGTATAAGATGACCCTTTTCTTACCGGTAGCGTTGAGAAGATCACCATAAGGGAACTACTTAGCTCTCAAGATAGTGGCACATAGAGAATCAGGGTTCTCAATTAACCGCCTGGCCCTGTTTTGCAAGCAGGACTAAATGGAAGTGCAACTAATCCCTAGGTGGTTTTGGTAATTCCTAACAACATATAGCTCATTGAACTAATACTCTTTCAAGACGACTATTTCAGAAAGTTCAATGATTGGCATGGCATGGACTAGAGATGTGGACCCCTCAAAATGCTAAGAACACATATTGGCAAAAAGCTCAAGACTCTATGTTTTCATTTAAGTGATCCAAGATCACATTGAGTCCATAGGAAAGCCAATAGTATTAAAAGGGGATGAGGTGTTGCTTAGTGGCTTACTTGCTCAAAATGCTTACTGATATGCTCCAAAAACCGTTAATCACTTTCTCATATCCACATATGTCCTAAACCTAAAGTCAAACTCGGACCCACCGATTTGATCTATCCGGCGCCACCGAGTTCATATGACATAGCCACTGCCACAAACCCTAATCACTTCGGTCTCACCGAGATGGGATTGCAAACTCTCTGTTTCCCTTCGTAACGTTTCGGTCTCACCGAGTTCGCAATGCAAACTCTCTGTTTACTTTTTGTAACGTTTCGGTATCACCGAAGTGAGGGATCGGTCCCACCGAGTTTGCCTGACCAACTCTCTGTTTGCCTATTACCGAAATCGGTCCCACTGAGTTCATGTGATCGGTCTCACCGAGATCAAGTTATGCCCTAACCCTAGCACATCGGTCCCACCGAGTTGATCATGTCGGTCCCACCGAAAATCCCAACGTTCACATTTTGAACTGGATCGTTCTGACCGAGTTTCACTATTCGGTCTCATCGAGTTTGGGAATCTATGTGTAATGGTTAGATTTTGTGTGGAGCTATATATACCCCTCCATCCACCTTCATTCGTGAGGAGAGCCATCAGAACGTGCCTACACGTCCACCATTCATTTTCTGAAAGAGAACCACCTACTCACGTGTTGAGACCAAGACATTCCATTCCAACCACAAGAATCTTGATCTCTAGCCTTCCCCAAGTTGCTTTCCACTAAAATCATCTTTCCACCTTAGCCAAATCTGTGAGAGAGAGTTGAGTGTTAGGGAGACTATCATTTGAAGCACAAGAGCAAGGAGTTCATCATCAACACACCATCTATTACCTTTTGGAGAGTGGTGTCTCCTAGATTGGTTAGGTGTCACTTGGGAGCCTCCGTCAAGATTGTGGAGTTGAACCAAGGAGTTTGTAAGGGCAAGGAGATCGCCTACTTCGTGAAGATCTACCCAAGTGAGGCAAGTCCTTCTTGGGCGATGGCCATGGTGGGATAGACAAGATTGCTTCTTCGTGGACCCTTCGTGGGTGGAGCCCTCCGTGGACTCGCGCAACCGTTACCCTTTGTGGGTTGAAGTCTCCATCAACGTGGATGTATGATAGCACCACCTATCAGAACCACGTCAAAAATCTCCGTGTCTATATTGAGTTTGCTCCCTCCAAACTCCAACCCTTTACCTTCATATGCAATGATTTACATTTCCCTGCTATACTCTTAGATTTGCATGTGTAGGTTGATTTCTTGACTAGTATAAGTTGCTAAAATCTGCCAAGACATAAAATTGGGAAAAGGCTAGGTTTATTTTTGGTCAAATAGTCTAATCACCCCCCTCTAGACATACTTTCGATCCTACAAGTGGTATTAGAGCTTTAGTCTCCATTTGCCTTGATTTCCATAGCTTTGGTGATCATAGCCTTGGTTTCACAACCTAGGAGAGTATGGTGTCTAACGAGGGAAATT
The DNA here is from genome assembly GCF_018294505.1 of Triticum aestivum. Taxonomy (NCBI): domain Eukaryota; kingdom Viridiplantae; phylum Streptophyta; class Magnoliopsida; order Poales; family Poaceae; genus Triticum; species Triticum aestivum. The sequence continues at coordinate 183,921,268 of NC_057810.1, read as the reverse complement.
ACCACCATAGAGGTCCTTACTTTGATGGTACTAATTTTTCTAGTTGGAAACATAAGATGAAAATGCATATTCTTAGACATAACCCCGCCGTCTGGGCCATTCTATGTATTGGTTTGCAAGGTGAATTCTTTGATGGGAGAGAACCGAATCGTGAAGCTACCGCGGAAGAATTTAAGATGTTGCAGTACAATGCTCAAGCTTGTGATATCCTCTTCAACAGATTGTGTCCCGAAGAATTCAACAAAATCAATCGTCTTGAGAATGCAAAGGAAATTTGGGATACTTTGATTGATATGCGTGAAGGTACCGACTCCATCAAGGAATCCAAGTTGGATGTGCTTCAAAGTCGAAATGAAGGATGGTGAAGGTATCGCTGAAATGTACTCTAGGCTTGCTCTCATCACAAATGAGATTGCCGACTTAGGAAGTGAAGAGATGACCAACAAATTCATCATCAAGAAGATCCTAATTAAGAGCATTGGATGGAAAATATGATACCGTGTGCACTTTGATCCAAATGATGCCAAATTACAAAGATCTCAAGCCAACCGAAGCCATTGGAAGAATTGTTGCTCATGAGATGTCACTCAAGGATAAAGAAGAGCTTCACAACAAGTCTAGTTGTGCTTACAAAGCCTCATGTGATGCTCCTACATCATCAAGTGAGAAACAAGCCTTCAGTGAAGAATTGAGCTTAATGGTGAAGAATTTCAACAAGTTCTACAAGAGTAGAAGCAAGGAAAGGAGTTCCAAGTCAAGGTCCTACAATGACAAAAGATCTTCTAGTCATGAGTGAAATTGCTACAATTGTGGAAGACCCAGACACTACTCCAATGAGTGTAGGACTCCTTACAAAAGAAGAGAAGACTCACCTAAAAGGAGAAGCGAAAGGGAAGAATCACTTCCAAGAGAGAGAAGGATTAGAGATGATCGCTATGAACGAAGAACCTCTCGCATAAGCAAGGATTCGGAAAGAAAGGACAAGTAATCAAGGAGCTACACAAAACGAAGACTTCAAGCTCATGTTTGTGAATGGGTATCCGGTTCCGACTCCGACCACCACTCAGAGAGAAGTTATCACTCTGACTCCAAATATACTCAATATGAAGGTGTTGCCGGTCTAGCACTTGTGTCAACCAACTCCTATGACATATTTGAGTCCCCAAATGAAGTAATTGGAAGATGCTTCATGGCTAAAGGCCCCAAGGTATCACACCCCGAGTATGTTGATTTCAATAGTGATGAAGATGATTTGCTAGGTGATGATGATTTACTTGTTGACAACTCTAGTGATGAATGGTATGATGAAATTGCTATTAATCATGCTAATCAAGATGAAACGAATGACAATGATAAGAAGGAGATTGAGCGTCTAACTAAAGAACTAAACACTCTTAAGTTAGCTCATGAAACTACTTTAGAAGATCATCGAGAACTTTTAAAAACTCATGAGAAGCTACGCTTCGAGAAGCTCAATCTTGAGCAAGAACATGGGTTCTTAAAATCCATCAATGATGATCTTCGGAAGAAAAGTTCTTCTTACATTGGCAAGCGTTTACTCTTGTCTACTTACATGCCACAAGTAAAATCTAGCAACAAGAGTAAGAAAGATTCTTCTTCTAGTAGTAATAATAATCATGCTAAATCCAATATTGTTGCTTCTAGTAGTTCTCTTGATTACACTAATGATTCTCTTAGCCAAGTTACACTTGAGCAAGAAAATAGCTTATTGAAGGGAATTATAGAGAAAGGTGTTTACAAGAGCATTGTCGGAAGTAAACAATTTGAGGAAATTGTACGCAAGCAAGGAAGGCACCGGAAGAATCAAGGTGTTGGTTTTGAACGAAATTTCAATGCCAATGGAGTTGAGTGGGAAGAAGATCAATACCCCAAGATGAAGTTTGTTCCTCAACAAGAGAAGTATGATCCTACTTCCTTCAAGGGGACACAAGCTCAAGATGATCTTCCACCACAAGACCACAAGATAAAAGGCAAGGACAAGCTTCAAGAGGAGATTGATGCATTTGAAGATGCTCTAAAGGCCTTGGTTAAGTGGGTTCCCAAGTCTACATCAAGTTCTACTTCATCAAGTACATCTACAACCCCAAGGATTCCCATCAAGATGATGTGGATCCCGAAGAAGAGAACTAGAGAGTTCTTGAGGGTGTCTCCGCCAACATATTTCACTCATATTCATTTTGGCAAGGACAACTGCAAACAACTTCCACATCTTGCACTAGTTCAAGGAGTCACAAACCATCTTGTTGGTAAGACAAGGACAAGGTAATCTAATGCTTTCATGGACATCATCTTGTGTGTGCTTCACTCTATGTCTATGGATATCCTTCTTTGTTCCTTGTGGGACTAACCCATGTAGGTATTGAAAGTGTAACTCACTCCAATGGATTGCTCCAGATGATCTACATCAACAATGAGCATCCACATCTTCAACACCTACATGAAGTCATCATCGACAAAACCCAAGGTTAGTTCATCCCTCTTAGGGGGGATATCACATCTAGGGGGAGCTTTACTCTAAGAATTGGGCTAAAGCAACTCTAATGGTGTGCTCACAATAATGCTTTATGTAAAAGTGGTAACCCCACTTGTGCTTAAACGATGAGTATGACCTATGATCAAATGTTCTCATTTGACTCCTAAGTCAATATACTCATATATAGATGACCTAGTCATCACCAATTGCTTGATAGATGCTACAGTGGTTGTGCATGCTTTGCCACATATTTCATTTGCCATTTTATTGTGTGAGCATGTTGATTGCATATTTCTCTCATTCGAGGACATCCATTTGTTGCTTTGATTGTTTGGCTCTTTTTTTCTTTTGCCAAATGGATGGACAAGAATGCCTAAGAACTCCCTCTAGCTATCTATGCTTTTCTCGTCTCAAACTCTATTCATGCTACATCACAAAGTTTGATCAAGTCAGATTCGAACCCTCTGGGTGAGGAGCATTCAGAGTCATCGTTTCGCCGTAGACTTAAACTTCCAAAACCTCTTTATGCATTTCAGTCTGACCGATTCATTCCTTTTGGTCAAACCGAGTTCATTGAGTTGATCTAGGTTTTCAATCTCGGTGCAACCGATTTGAACAATTCGGTCATACCGAGTTGCAGTAACCGCTTGCGATTCTGCATCTCGGTGCCACCGAGTCGTTCCACTCGGTCACACCAACAGGGTCGGGATATATATACCCACGGGCCAAATTTTGGAAATTCCTCCAAAAACCCTTTACCTGCGCATATCCTGCTCTGCCGACTCATGTCTTCGGATCATCTCGTCGTCGCCAGCGACCTCCTGCCGCTGGTCTCCACCGTTGTCAATGGAAATCTCTACGACCGTTGCCGCCGTAGCAAGCTCATCGCCAAGTTAGGGTATGAGTTCGATCCTCTGTGTTTCCTCAATCCGATTCTTAGCACAGAGACAATGCCATGATTCTTGACAAGTTTGAGATAATCCTATCCAGTGAAAACATCCTTTAGTTTAGATGTGATTCAAAGATATAGGGTTAGGTTTCCGCCGAACTCATCTCGGACCGACCGAGTTGTAGAAATCGGTCTCACCAATTTGGCTTAGGCCATTGCACTTGTGATTTTCGATCTAACCAAAACTTACAAATCGGTGTGACCGAGTTCAGAACTTTGTGATACCCTAGCAATATCCGTCACTACAAAAAAATACACTTCCGTGATGATATGTGTTTGTCACAGTAGGTCGCGTTTTTTGTCATGCATGTACATCCATGACGATTTTATGACAGAATCAAGATATTCATACCTGTGCTGTCGTAGAAGTGTTCCATGACATTACCAAAATTATCATCACGGAAGCGTCCACTTCCATGATGATAAATCGCGCGTCACAAAAGTGCTTTTGTCAAGGGTGACCGACACGTGGCATCCACCGTAACGGAACGCCGTTAAGCTATCGGGTCAGATTTTGGATCCGATAACCCGTTAACAGCCCTGACCAATGGGAAATTTCCACGTGTAAAATTTTGATTGGCCAAAGAGAACACCTGTCAGCTCGTCAGTGGGCCAGATGTCGCCCGTCCATTGGAGGAGACATGCCTATGATATGTCGACATGTGGCTGGGCCCAATAGAGGCCCATATAGGTTAAAAAGGCCGGCCCAGTCAAAGGGCCGTAGTACTTAATCAGGTACTAGTGGGCCAGCCCAATAATGACCTGCTTAATAAAGGCCCATTTACGGCCCGAAGCCAGATCTGGCCCGTTAATTGTTCGCCTAATATTTGCACCCATTTACGGCCCGAAGCCAGATCTGGCCCGTTAATTGTTCACCCAATATTTGGGCCCATTTGCGGCCCGAAGCCAGATCTGGACCATTAATTGTTCACCGAATATTTGGGCCCAACTACAACCCAGTGACTTTTGGCCTGTTAGAGGCCTGATGTAGACATGGGCCCATTTCAGCCCGGTGTGACTTTCGGCCTGGGAATGGCCCGTGCTGCCCATGGGCCATATATGGTCCGATGGGACATCGGGCCCACTAACGGCCCGTGCTAAAGGTGGCAACAGTTAAGCCCAACGTGACTTTGGGCCTGTTAAAGGCCTGTCGCGTAATTCGGCCCGTTGATGCCTGTACTAAGCTTTCGGCCTATTAAAGGCCCATGATATCAGTGGGCCAACTAAGGCCCGAGATATGTTTTGGCCTGGTAACGACCCGTGAGCTAACTGGCCCAAAAAGGCCCGGTCTACATTTCGGCCAGCTGAAGGCCCGTTGACGACTAGTGAAAATTGAGGCCCAACAAGCATTTTGGCCTACTAAAGGCCCGTGGTTTCATCTCGGCCGTAACAGGCCAGTACAATATTCAACCTGTTAATGGCCCAACACTACCTGGGCCAAACTAAGCGCTGGGTCGACAAAAGGCCCAACTAAAATATAGGCTGGTGTAAGTTTGGGCCTGGCGCAATGTGTGAAGGCCCCAATCATTCGGGCCCAAGAAAGACGCAGGCCGACCCAATTGTGGCCCGCTAAAAACCTGGCCCGTTAGAGTCAAATGTTTCGGCCCGGTCGACTACATCTGATTTTTTTTTCAGATAGCGGATGATGGCAGTAACTAGTAGGAATTAAGAACAAACCTACTCTATACAATAAAGAAATTACTGCATAGTAACTAAGAATAAACCTACACTATACAATAAAGGATTTAAGGTATATTACATCCACTGGGCATCGAAGTTCGCCACCAGTGATCATAAAGCGCAACGAAGAAGCAGATTACAAAAACTGGGCACCATTGCAGCGTAACAAAATAATACTGAACCGAGACCACTTCCAAGACAGTTCAAGAAAGGTTAGCCTTGCGGGGGAACTGTTGTGCAAGCTGCTGAGCAAGGCTGTGAGACTGGCGTAGCATGTCGGTCATAGCTTCCAGGTGTAGCTGTTTAGCGATGAGGTTCTCATTGGTGTTCTCCGCAATCTTTCTTAGAGATAGGACTTCAAGTCGAAGTTGAGTTGCAGAATGCCTTTCTGCTAGAACTTGGGACTGAAGAAGTCGAACTGATTCAGACAACAAATTCTGTGAGCTTGTTTGACTGTTAGTCTCAAGTAACTTGAATACTGCATGAAGACAAGACTTTGGGGTTGTCTCGCTATATTCAAGATGTTTTGCCTTCTTTGCTGCAATATATGTTGGGTTTGTCTCACAGCCTTCAGCAGATTTGTGCATGCCATCAGGCATATCACACTGAAACAAAGCAGAGAGATGACAAGTTTTGCATGTGTATAAACAAAGATGATAACTGTGCTGTCAATTCCATCCAATTTCAAATTAGAAAATAAAGAGTAAGTTCAAAATATCAATAGCATAATTTGGCATTGTTCATAATGCGGGGAGATTCACCACACTATTGGATTACCATGTCAACATAACAAGCATAGATGAAGGGCAAAGAAAATCATTGTATCTATTTTGGATAATGTGCATGGCATGTTGTTCATATCATCAGCCACATCAGTAAGATAAAACAGGAGATGACAAGGTGCAAACATGGGCTGCTTCACCATACACTGGATTATAGATAGGGAGTATGAGCAAATTAAATAGCAGTTGAGTATAAAGGCTTTAGAAGGAATGACTTACATTAACAGTTAACACCGGCTTTATAATGCCCTTCTCCATGTCAAGGGAAGGATAACTCAAGAATTTCAGCACAAAATCTTCTTCATAAGCATTACGTGTACTCTACATTTTATAGAGAGTAATTATAGATATGATAATACTGGAAGGGATAGAGGATAATGAAGATAAGATGCAGATTGATGCTACATAATCAACTACCAATCCCTGGAAGTACAAGCATTACAGGACAAAATGTACTGACAAGAGCAATGTGCTACACTTCTGCACTGGCATTGTCTGTGTATTCTACTTGTTGGTAAGATTAAATATAGATATGATCTTTTTTAGTAAACGGTGGGTGAGGGAGATAAGATGCAGAATGCTACAAAATGAACCAATCCCTCTTCCCATAATACAAGAGTGTTTTGAACACTGGTGTACTGTACAAAACGTTCTTATATTATGGGACGGAGGGAGTAGCTATTAATGTAAGTATAGTGATAGACCATGTTCAGTCCTTACAAGAGGACTGCAGAGCTAAACCTCTTCAAAAGCATTGGGTTGATTCTAAATTTATGTAAGAGTCCATATGGATCTTATAATGTCCAACAAATGGACGATTACGAGGCTAACATGTGCAGTGATGCTACATAATCAAACAGCTATGAAAGTAAGTATGGTCATATAGGGCAAGAGGTACTCACAAGAGCAATGCAGTGTGCAGTATAGTTGCGAGATTCTGTGGTCCCTTGAGAACGAATGTTCTTCTGCTAACAGTTTTCGTACAAGTGAGACATTAAGGCAAATGCAGAAATGTAGTTTAAATTGTGATGTGATATCATAGACAGTACCTTATGCTGCAGCCGAGACCAATGTGTAACAAGATTATTCCAGTCACCGTCAGATAAATGTAGCACCGGAGACTTTACAGAAATTTTGTTCAGATGCTTGCCATCGAAGTGCGCTTGCCTCAGGTAGGAACGATACTTCATTAACGAGTGCTTGAAAAGCGCAACCAACCCTTGCTCGTCATCACAATCCAGTTTGCTCCTTGCCTATTTAAAAGAATGAAATCTTGTGTCTTCTGTCAGCAGAAACATATGCAGTAATGACCATGAATAACATTACTACATTACTTACGGGTAAGTTGCGGAGGAAGACTGGAAATTGTTCTGTGTCTACGGTATAATCTTTCCATGAAGGAAAGATGCACACAAAGTTCCTGACAACAACATAAGCTTCATCTTCTAAACTGGGAAGAAATGGAACATGGGTCCTACTTGCTGCAATTGAGACTCTCTCTGGTTCGAAAAGGGATTTGGCAACTGGATTTGGTGTACTCTTTACTGGAATGGGGGTTTTGCATCGTACAGCTGGTGCTATGTCAACTGGCATAATCATACTGTTTGCTGCAGTTGGGGTCTACTGAGTTGGGGCATCAGAAATGGCGAGTGTAGTAGGGTAGAGTCTGCTAGAGTTGGGATGTTTTGTGGGTCAGGTGATATTGCAACTACACCTAATGGGCTATTTGATTTATCAGGTGCCACTACCTTTTCCAAATACTTTGCTTGTGCTCCTCCACGATCAGCAATAGCCCTCTTCCTTTTGAACGTCTGATACACAAGAACAACATTTGAATGGATAAATATGGTATGTTGAGAGATGGAATATGTACTGAAAATGGATAGGCAGGGCGTATTCACATACACGATGTGTAAACTAAGCTAATGGCAGTTCAACAAAGTAGAAGCAATGCAAAGCATCAGTTGCAAGATATGTGCGAGCAATGTAACCTTGGAAAGTTAGAGCAAGTACCTTGTTGGGTGAATAAGATAGGGCATCTTCCTCTGACTCCTCCACTAGGGAGCTACATTGACTTAGGTCTCCCTCTAGCTCAGAATCACTGTTAGGATCATATTCTGAGCATGAATCTGTAGGTGGAGAGCGTTTGCATTGCATTGCATCCAGACTTGATTTCAGTCCCTTAATGCCAAGTTTGACAGCCATGGCATTGTTCTGCTTTATTCTTTTCATGCGCGCAAGCTCATAATCATTATGATGCTGTTCAGAATCTGAGATTCATGAAAACACAAAAAGTAGTCAGATTATCTATGGAATGCATTGCGGATTCAACTCGGAGAGTGTCTCCCTATAAACCCCTGCATATGCAAAGTTCACCTCCCCAACCATGCTGACCAGAGCGCACACAGGAATACAAACCCCTTATGTCTCTATAACAGGCAGGCACACATTTCAAAACTAAAGTAGGAACATTAGAATCATATGAAATTCGTATTTGAACAAATAAACTAAGCAATTATGAGTGGCATAATGTTTAGCTTCAAGGATGGAGTGTTGGTTGTGCGACACAAAGCAAGTAGGCATATTGTATTCCATGTAAAAGATCGAAACCTATGTAAAAGCTGGAAATGACACTTTCTTTCTATACAATGCAGTGTTCGTTGCCCACACATGATGGAAGAGATCACATAGAGAAATACTATTCACTCATGTCTATGGTTCCAGTATTTAGAAACAGGGTGGTCCACCCTAAAAGAATATTGACAACAAATATGACAAGGCAAGCATAGATGTAGTGAATCAATCATTTACTTGTGAGCTTACTAGGACAAGTAAGCAGAATTGTAACTGCAGTAAGAGATCGTCCAAAATCTGAATGAAGAAGTTTGGCTAGCACTTATTGTTTGCAACTAATCAACGTGAATAATTGGATATTATATCGAATGAGTAAGGAAGACAAGTAAAATTGTCAACAAACCTGGCTTGCAGTAGTAATCTGGGTCAATGTCACTACGACCAACAATCCAAAATGACTAGTATCTGTTCCGAGGGCCGGAATTTTGAAAACCCTGTGAACTTTAGAGGTACTAAAGATTACCAAAATACATCTGAACTATTAAGTGTAGGTAGCACTGAGCACACAACAAACCCTAATGACAGTCCTGCCTAATGAGTAATGAATCAATTAGAAAATGGGTGATGAGGAGTGGCTGCTGAGTGTTGAGGACGTATCTCAGGATAAATCAGGTTGGCTTGGTGGGTGCTGCATGCCTGAGCCTTGAACGGACTGGGAAGGTAGGCACACCGGCGTGCCCGGGCAGCGGTGACGCTGTTGGGAGAGCGGCTCCTGGCCTCCTGTTAGTCCGGCGTTTCCTCCTAGAGTCATGCCGTCCGGGGACGGCAAGTTGCCGGTGAGGCAGGCGGCTGGGGGCAAGTAGAGATCAGAAGTGCGCAGCAGAACAGAGGGGAATCGAGGCCTGGGACGACCCAAAATCCCAGGGTGGGCCGGCCCACTGTGGGCACCCTGTAGAGATACACACCCGAGCGGCGAACATGCATTTTCGAAACTAATTTAGGAACATTTAGCTGACCGATTAAACAATTCTGTTTTAATAATATCAGATTTATATTTGAACAACTAAGCTTGTTTAGCTTGATGGGTGGAGCAGTGTTATTATGACACGAAGCACGCATTCTGATCGTATAGTGATCATAAAAGGGGGAAACTCTCAGCACATTTTTTTAGCAAAAGAGGGTTTCCCCTCCGATTTCTATTAAAGAAACCACCATGGAACCAACATGATCAATTAAACCCTAAGCATGATCAATTAAATCGTATTATGGCTGTGCCATGGCAGATTTGAAGCTGCAAACCGGAGAAATGATATTTAGCATCCATTGTTTGCTTCGAACTAAGAACTAAATTCTAAGAGCTGAAAAGAAAGTATAGTAACCAAGTTAAGATCTATTTTGTGGTTGAGATCAAAAAGTTGAGGAGATATGAAGTACCACCTCTCTTGCGACGCCGTGTAGGCATCGGGGGTGCGATGGCTGTCGGTGGCGTTGAAGCAGATCTGCGACGGTAGACGGGTGCATCGGGGGATAAGTCCCGTTGCCCGTGGAAGAGAAGGTCGTGTGAGCGGCCCCGGCAAAGAGGACGACGATGCCGATGAAGCGAGAGGACACGATGCAAGGCTATTGGTCCGTCGCCGTGGATGAGAAACGTCCATCTCTATCAGTGGACGACGCGGTCTTGGTAGGCGCTCCGGCATGGTGGAGGACGATGGCGATGGATGTGGTGGAGGACGACGGCGATGGATGGGGTGGCGGACGGAGGCTGGTGTGGGGATGGGGTGTTCTAGCGCGGACGGTGTATGAATGGGAAAATGGAGGGAGAGGTACGGGGAACCATGTTTTTGGGACGCGCCTGTCTGAAATATGGGAAAGTTACGAACTTAGCCCCCGTTTAAAATTTGGATGTCTCGTCGGTTGGGATAGGACACTAATCTCACATCTCGCCAATATTTGCCCAGAGCGATTTCGAGCGAGGAGAGGGGTGGTTGGCGCCAAAGGTTGGTGCCCATGGTGTATGAACGGGGCTGACAGGTAGGGCGGTTGTGTCACGTCTGAGTGAAGTTACAAACCTACCCCTATTGAAAATATTTGCCTACATCGATTTCGGCCGAGTCGAGTTTGTTTTGCCGCCTGTCGGTGTCAAAACCGGCGGATCTCGGGTAGGGGGTCCCGATCTGTGCGTCTTAGGCTGATGGTAACAGGAAGCAAGGAACACAATGTTTACCCAGGTTCGGGCCCTCTCGATGGAGGTAAAACCCTACTTCCTGCTTGATTAATATTGAAGATATGAGTAGTACAAGTGTAGATCTACCACGAGACCGTAGAGGCTAAACCCTAAGAGCTAGCCTATGATGGTATGATTGTAATTGTGATCGGCCTTCTAAGGACCATCCTCTCCGATTTATATAGACACCGGAGAGGGCTAGGGTTTACATGGAGTCGGTTACAAGTAAGGAAATATGATATCCGGATCGGCAAGCTTGTCTTCCACGCAAAGGAGAGTCCCATCCGGACACGGGCCGAAGTCTTGAGTCTTGTATCTTCACGCTTCGATAGTCCGGACGATGTATATAGTCCGGCTGTCTGGATACCCCCTAATCCAGGACTCCCTCAGTAGCCGCTGAACCAGGCTTCAATGATGATGAGTCCGGCGCGCAGTCTTGTCTTCGGCATTGCAAGGCGGGTTCCTTCTCCGAATACTCCAAGGTTATTATCGAACACATAGACCGTGTCTGGATCTGCAAAATGATCTTCACATACCACCGTAGAGAGAATGATACTACAGCTGGCAATTTTTTAGATAACGTGATATGCCATTATAGCCAGGTCATTATTCGAACCGTTTTTCCACAACCAGCTACAACGCGTATTGCGAGGCAGCTTCCTTGACACGTCTTGTCAAAGCAGAGATCATGTACCCTTATCACGGGATTCTCATCAATACGGGTATGGGTAATCCCCCCGTGCCATCAATCGTGGCGCTTGGGAAGTAAGCGATTCTCAACAGGCTAGTGGGGAGGCGCACCGCTTTCGTCGCCTCTATAAAGGGACAAGAGTTCCCCATTCTTACCCACGCCTTCTTCCTCCTCTGCCCACTCTTTCCTCCCCGAGCTCCAGCGCCCTAGTCCAAGTCTTCTCCGCACAGCTAAGCATGTCCGGAGCAGGAGGCAAATGGGTGGCTTCCACCGTGAAGGAGGAGAACATCGCAAGTCTTTGGGCGGCCGGATACTTGGCCGCAGACATAGCGCATCGGCTACTAGACGACGGGTAGGTCATTCCAACTCCAGGACCCCACGAGAGGGTCATGTTTCTTGCCCACTTCGTCCGTGGACTGGGGTTTCCACTCCACCCCTTCGTCCACGGGCTCATGTTCTACTACGGGCTAGATTTCCATGATCTAGCCCCGAACTTCGTCCTCAACATCTCGGCATTCATCGTCGTATGCGAGGCTTTCCTCCGCATCAAGCCTCATTTCGGCTTGTGGCTGCAAACCTTCTGCGTGAAGCCGAAGATCGTGAGTGGCCAGCAAGCAGAGTGCGGAGGAGCCATGGTGGGCAAAATGCCTAATGTCACCTGGCTTGATGGCTCCTTTGCGGAAACCGTGAAGGGGTGGCAATAGGGGTGGTTCTACATCATCGAGCCGCGCGATGCCAACTGGGTGGCGGCCCCCGAGTTCCGATCTGGAACCCCTATGCGGCTCACCTCCTAGGAACAGAAGGGCCTGTTATGGGGCGAATCTACATAGCTGACCGGACTTACCACCCACCGTGTATGAATGGGGAATGGAGGGAGAAACAGAGGTCTTTCGGACGAGCTTGAATCAAATGTGTTTTTCCGCCCATGTTTGACGCCCACCGTGTCGAAATGGGCTCAGAGGCGGTCGTGTCACGTCTAATTGAAGTTACTAACCTACCCCTATTTAGAGCAGTGGAAATCGGGCCGATGGATTGTCCGTGTGATGGGTAGAAAGTAATTTCCATCTCCCAAACACTTGGCTTCGGGCAGCCAACGTGGGAGTGGACATTTTGCCGCTTCTTTCGAATTTTGGGACAATAAGCATCCACGTTTACCCTGGCAACTAAATTCGAATCCATTTTGTATTCCTATATGAATCTTTATAAATCATTCTATGTGTTTTTATATATCTTCAAAAGGACGACAAAGATGTATTCCACTGTCATATATGAATATGGTTTACAAATGCCGATACTCAAATTCAGAAGCTAGAATCTAGTTTAAGGTGAATTCGAATATTTGGAACACTTCATGTCCAACTCAAATGTCAAACGCAACATAATGTGTACTCCCATTTAGATATGTACACAAGCGTTGTATCAAGATTCAAATACCAAGTCAATCAACCAAGAATGTACAGAACTATCAGACATATAAACACTTATAGAGTATATGGATCAATAATATCAACTAACATACATAAGCCAGTCCGCTGTACTTTTTTTTGGCTACAACAACATCCTTTTTTAGCAAGCATCTTGGCCCTTTCCGATGCGTGCCACTTATGGTCCATCTATACTACTACTATTGTTGAATGCACATTCAGCCCGATTGGCATATTGGTAGGTCTGGCACAGCAATCCAAATAAAATGTTTCCGAGTCATATCAATTAATACAGACTTGTGCTCAAATAAAATTGCAAACCAAAAAACAAAAAAAACAATTATTACATGATCTCTAAAACAAATGGTTTGATTGATTACATGAACAGACAACACAAAGGTTATTCAACGATGGAAAGAACATTTCACCTATGATTTACCAAGTAGGAATTTAATTTCCTTTTTTCCTTCAGGACCTTAACAATCTGGTCAGTCTCAGCTTGCTTCATTTTGAAATCCACCAAATATTTAATGGTTGTGTTGAGTACTTCTTGTGATTGTGCTGTTTGCTTCCTCAACATGTCAACTTCATCTCTAAGTGCAGAAGCAGAATCTCTTTCTACCACTAGTTTAGCCTCTAGAGCATCAGTAGTTGGCAATTCATAATGCACGATTGGGCCGGTGCCGCTGCTGTGGGATGATGCAACGCCCATGGGGACCTTGCTCTTTGATCTTGGGCTAACCTGTTTTGCCATTAAAGTTCTGATTGGATTCAGAAAAGTTGAAGTTAGCAAAACATCTCAACTGGGAGTTATAACAGCAAACCAGTTAAACAAACAAGGAATTAAAGAGTTTCAATTGGATGCTGAAAAGTAGTTATTAACATCATTGTAACCCGCTGTTGCAGCAGCAAAGCAGTTAAACAAACAAGTAGATATTTAAATTAAGGCAAACAGGTAATTCTTAACAGTAAGTATCAAACACATAGATAGGCGCAGTCTACAATATGATTAACAGGCTGTGGCATTATGTAATCAGTAGCACATTAAATTAAGCTAAGCAACGTAATTGAACAATTTTGCAATAAGTGGCTAACTAAAATTCCGAGAAGCAGGTAACTGAACTTACGCTAGTTCTTTTTACAGGCACACTGCAACTTCTTTTTCGCTTACAAGGTTGTACGAAGGAGTCCATGGCATCAATTGCTTGGATACGCAGTCCCAATACTTCTTTCTTCCCACACTGCATGGGTAAGTCGAATGGTTAATCTGGTAAGATGGTGCGTCCTTGATATGTTATATGAGGACGTGTAGTCAGACTAGTTGTAGCCACACACATCACACTGGCTTTTACTGTATATTTCATGCGATTACTTTTGGCATATCAAGATCTAAGCAATCTACAATAGGATGAAAAGACTGGAATCCTTCACATTATTGGCGAACTCAGTTCATAGAAACAAGCAATTCAACCATTCTGTGGGTAAATCAAAAGCGCCACTGGAATATCTTTCACTATCCAATCATACACGCAAAAAGGGGCGACACCACCATAGTGGCTGGTATGGGCGGCCGCCTCAGGTGGCTGGAAAGTGTGCACCTAGTTTGAGTCGTCCAGGTTGGCCCACGCTAGTTTTTTTCGTCCCAATGCACGAGCAGGCAATGTAAAAAATGAAGAAAATGTTTCAATTTGGATGGGCCAATAACATAAGTGCAAGGCAGGCCCTATAGCAGGCTCGCGGCCCAAACGAGCGCCTCCCATATCGATCGACAGCAGGAAAAATCCCAATTCATTTACTCCAGCCTTCAGTCTGGTTCGCTCCTAACCTAGACGCCGCTGGATAGACCGACACAGCACTTCCTTGTGCCCTTGTTGGAGGGTGGTCGCCGGGCTTCAAGAGAACGGAAGGACAAGAAGATGAAGATCCAACCCTGGGTGTAGCCTGTGTGGGAGGCAGCGGCGGCAGCACGGGCATGGCATCGAGCTTGCGCAAACAGACAGTCGCAGCTTGCAAGAGTAGCATGCGCAACGAGCAGGTACATCACATCCCTGATTATATCTAATTCAACTCTTCAATTTCCGGCCGATAGTTAAACCTGACGGTGTTGTAAAACTGCTTGTATGTAGGGAATCTATGAGAAAATGAAACCAATTTCTACTTATTTTATAACTCCCCCAATCAATACTGAACTGTCTGAATCTGATGTATCTAATCAAGTTTCTAGTGCAAACATACAAGCTCATGTTGTTCTTGAGCCTGAAGTGTCTAATGAACAGACTGCTAATGAAGGATTTGATGCAAACATTTTACATGCTCCTGGTGATGAACATATAGTGTCTAATGAGGGATCTAATGCAAGCATTTTGCAAGATCATTTAAGGATTTAGTGTCTAATGATGATCTACTATGTTGAGAGAGACAGAGATTTGCAGGCATTGATGACAAGCAAATTATAATGCATTTTCATAGCTTGAGGAAACGTCAAGGCCATCTACCAGAAAGTCCCCGTATCATGACAACATAGCATAAATACTTTTCTAATCTGTTGTTTGAAACTATTGGCATACTTGTGCATGATAGATATATTGATATGCAGTTTGTGCACTGGTTATACGTGCAATTACACTTCGATATTTTCAGCCAGAGAACGAATAATTCTAGCAGGTACATACCATGTTTGTAGTCCTTGTACACCATGTTGCATTTTGTGTTTTTGGTGCTTGCATCATTTAGTGTTTATAATCTGAACTACTTTGGATCATTAGCTGGTTTTCAAAGTGCATGTAGCTTCACATTTCTCAAGTTATGATGATTTCCGGAGTGCAAGTGCCTTCGTATTTTTTAAGTTAAATGTTCGCCCCTGGTAACTTGAATTCGTGGATCAGCCACCGCACACAAATCATACATGAATGCCAGTACGAATTAAATGAAATGCAGGGACTTACGCTAGCTCGTTGTACAGGCTCATTGCAGCTCTGCTTGCGCTTGGGATGTTCCATGTACAAGTCCATGTTAGAGCATCTCCAGCCGTTGGCCCCCCAGGACGCATAAAAATTGCCCCCTGGGGGCGAGCCGGCGATTCGTTCGGTGCTGGGGGCGGTTTTGCGCCCAGTCGTCGCCCCCAGGCGCCGAAGTTGGCCCACTTTTGAAGCCCCATTTCGGCGAAAAGGGCCCATATGGGCGAGAATAGGCCCATATTCGGCGTGGTTCGCCGTGGCTCGGCGTTCAATTATCAACATAAATATATTTTTGATCACATATTTCATCATAGAAAAATCAAATACTTCAAGAAAATAGTACAACAACAAATAGTTCAATACAAATTATATAGTTCAACAAATAAAAACTAATATTTCATCACACGTCGTGCCCGATGTCGCCCTTGAGCCTCCATAGGTGCTCTATCAGATCTTGCTGCAGTTGATGATGCACCTATGGGTCTTGGATCTCCTGATGCATACTGAGGTAGGTAGTCCAGGTTGCCGGTAGCTGGTGATCAACTTGGGCAAGAGGACCCTGCCTGTGGTATGGTTCAGTGTCAAACACTAGCTCTTCCTGCTCGCTCTCAATGATCATGTTGTGCAAGATGACACATCAGGTCATGCTCTCCCACATTTGATCTTTCGACCAGGTCTGAGCAGGGTACCGGACAACAGAAAATCAAGATTGGAGCACACCAAATGCCCGCTCGACATCCTTCCTGCAAGCCTCCTGAATCTTCGCAAACCAGGCGTTCTTGCCTCCAGGCACAGGGTTTTTGATGGTCTTCACAAATGTCGACCATCTCGGATAGATGCCATCAGCTAGATAGTACCCCTTGTTGTAGTGCCGCCCATTGATCTCAAAGTTCACCGGAGGAGAATGACCTTCAACAAGCTTGGCAAAGACATGAGAGCACTGCAGCATGTTGATGTCATTGTGAGTTCCTGGCATACCAAAGAAGGAGTGGCAAATCCAGAGGTCCTGTGTGGCCACTGCCTCAAGTACCACACTGCTACCGCCTTTGGCGCCTTTGTACATCCCCTGCCAAGAAAATGGGCAATTCTTCCATTTCCAATGCATGCAGTCGATGCTTCCAAGCATCCGAGGAAATCCTCTTGCTGCATTCTGTGCTAGGATCCGAGCAGTGTCTTTCGCATTGGGTGTTCTCAAGTATTGCAGTCCAAACACTGCCACCACTGCCCGACAGAACTTGTAGAAACACTCTATGCTGGTGGACTCGGCCATGCGCCCATAGTCGTCCTGTGAGTCACCGGGAGCTCCATATGCAAGTATCCTCATCGCTGTCGTGCACTTCTGGATCGAGGTGAATCCAAGTTTGCCAGTGCAATCCATCTTGCATTTGAAGTAGTTGTCGAACTCCCGGATGGAATTCACAATCCTGAGGAAGAGCTTTCGGCTCATCCGATAACGGCGCCGAAATGTTCTGTCGCCGTGAAGTGGAGCATCGACAAAGTAGTCGGAGTAGAGCATGCAGTAGCCTTCGAGACGATGCCGGTTCTTTGCTTTCACCCGCCCCGGCGCCGAGCCACCTCGCCACGGCTTTTCATTGCTCGCCAGCAGCTGGGCGAGGGCGGCGAGCACCATGAGATGCTCTTCTTCCTGGACATCGTCCTCGGCTTCCTCCTCCAGCAGCGTGGCCAGCACTTCCTCGTCATCCGAGTCCATCGCTGAGGCAGGCAAATCGTCGAACACCTTGCGCCCGATGGGCGTGCACCCGCTGCTAAACCGCCCCTCCGTGGCCGGAATCGGCGGCCGGAAATGCCCAGCTGCGCCCAACTGCTGTCGGAGGGGCTGCTGCGGTGAACCTCTGCTATTTTTTCCGGCGGGGAATGGCTATCTACCGGTGAAGGGTGGCGGGCAGCACCAGGATATAGCTAGTGGTGGCCGAGAGCGCGGGGGCTGGGAGGCGAGTCGGGGAAGAAAATCTTGACTTTGCACCTGACGGCTGATGTCTACTACACAACCTTCTTCTTGTAGACGTTGTTGGGCCTGCAAGTACACAGGTTTGTAGGACAGTAGCAAATTTCCCTCAAGTGGATGACCTAAGGTTTATCAATCTGTAGGAGGCGTAGGATGAAGATGGTCTCTCTCAAACAACCCTGCAACCAAATAACAAAGAGTCTCTTGTGTCCCCAACACACCCAATACAATGGTAAATTGTATAGGTGCACTAGTTCGGCGAAGAGATGGTGATACAAGTGCAATATGGATGGTAGATAAAGGTATTTGTAATCTGAAATTATAAAAATAGAAAGGTAACTAATGATAAAAGTGAGCATAAACGGTATTGCAATGGTAGGAAACAAGGCCTAAGGTTCATACTTTCACTAGTGCAAGTTCTCTCAACAATAATGACATAGATAGATCATATAACAATCCCTCAACATGCAACAAAGAGTCACTCAAAAGCCACTAATATCAGAGAACAAACGAAGAGATTATGGTAGGGTATGAAACTACTTCAAAGTTATCCTTTTTGTTCTATCTATTCAAGAGTTCATAGTAAAATAACATGAAGCTATTCTTTCCGCTCAATCCATCATAGAGTTCATACTAGAATAACACCTTAAGACACGAATCAACCAAAACCCTAATGTCACCTCGATACTCCATTGTCACCTCAAGTATCCGTGGGCATGATTATACGATATGCATCACACAATCTCAGATTCATCTAGTCAACCAACACAAAGTACTTCAAAGAGTGCCCCAAAGTTTCTACCGGAGAGTCAAGACGAAAACGTGTGCCAACCCCTATGCATAGGTTCATGGGCGTTACCCGCAAGTTGGTCACCAAAACATACATCAAGTGTCACATGATATCCCATTGTCACCACAGATAAGCACGACAAGACATACATCAAGTGTTCTCAAATCCTTAAAGACTCAATCCGATAAGATAACTTGAAGAGGAAAACTCAATTCATCACAAGAGAATAGAGGGGGAGAAACATCATAAGATCCAACTATAATAGCAAAGCTCGCGATACATCAAGATCGTGCCATAGAGAGAACACGAGATAGAGAGATCAAACACATAGCTACTGGTACATACCCTCAGCCTCGAGGGTGAACTACTCCCTCCTTGCCATGGAGAGCGCCGAGATGATGAAGATGGCCACCGGTGATGGGTTCCCCCTCCGGCAGGGTGCCAGAACGGGCTCCCGAGAGGTTTTTGGTGGCTACAGAGGCTTGCAGCGACGGAACTCCCGATCTATCTTGATATTTGATGTTTTAGGGTACATGGGCTTATATAGGCGAAAGAAGTCGGTCAAGGGCGCCTCAAGGGGCTCACGAGAGGGTAGGGAGCGCCCCCTTTCTCGTGGCCTTCTCAAGGATATTCTGACGTGAACTCCAAGTCTCCCGGATCATATTCTTCATAAAAATCACGCTCCCGAAGGTTTCATTCTGTTTGGACTCCGTTTGATATTCCTTTTCTTCGAAATACTGAAACAGGCAATAAAACAACAATACGGGCTGGGCCTCCGGTTAGTAGGTTAGTCCCAAAAACGGTATAAATGTGTAATATAAAGCCCATAAACATCCAAAACGGGTAACATAATAGCATGGAACAATAAAAAATTATAGACACGTTGGAGACGTATCAAGCATCCCCAAGCTTAATTCCTGCTCGTCCTCCAGTAGGTAAATGATAAAAACAGAATTTTTGATGTGGAATGCTACCTAGCATAATTCTCAATGTAATTTTCTTTATTGTGGCATGAATGTTCAGATCCAAATGATTCAAGATAAAAGCTTATAAAATATAAAAATAATAATACTTCGAAGCATACTAACAAATAATCATGTCCTATCAAAATAGCATAGCCAAAGAAAACTTATCCCTACAAAATCATATAGTTAGGCCATGCTTCATTTTCATTACACAAAATACTCTCATCATGTACAACCCCGATGACGAGCCGAGCAATTGTTTCATACTTTTTAATGCGCTTCAGCTTTTTTCAACTCTTACGCAATACATGAGCGTGAGCCATGGACATAGTACTAAGGTGGTAAAAGATGGTGGTTGTGAGGACAAAAAGAGGGAGAAGATAGTCTCACATCAACTAGGCGTATCAACGGGCTATGGAGATGCCCATCAATAGATATCAATGTGAGTGAGTAGGGATTGCCATGCAACGGATGCACTAGAGCTATAAATATATGAAAGCTCAACAAAAAGAACTAAGTGGGTGTGCATCCAACTCGCTTGCTCACGAAGACCTAGGGCATTTTGAGGAAGCCCATCATTGGAATATACAAGCCAAGTTCTATAATGAAAAATTCCCACTTAGTATATGAAAGTGACAACATAGGAGACTCTCTATCATGAAGATCATGGTGCTACTTTGAAGCACAAGTGTGGAAAAAGAGATAGTAGCATTGTCCTTTTTCTCTTTTTCTCTCATTTTTTTCTTTTTTTCTTTGGCCTTTCCTTTTTTTCTTTTTGGCCTTTCTCTTTTTTTCTTTTTCTTCTCTTTCTTTTCTTTTTGTAAAGTCCAAAGTCTCATCCCGACTTGTGGGGGAATCATAGTCTTCATCATCCTTTCCTCACTGAGACAATGCTCTAATAATGAAGATCATCACACTTTTATGGATTTACAACTCAAGAATTACAACTCAAAGCTAGAACAAGATATGATTCTATATGAATGCCTCTGGCGGTGTACTGGGATATGCAATGAATCAAGAGTGGCATGTATGAAAATGAAGGTGGCTTTGCCACAAATACGATGTCAACTACATGATCATGCAAAGAGCAATATGACAATGATGGAGCGTGTTATAATAACGGAACGGTGGAAAGTTGCATGGAAATATATCTCGAAATGGCTATGGAAATGCCATAATAGGTAGGTATGGTGGTTGTTTTGAGGAAGGTAAATAATGGGTGCAATACCGGCAAAAGTTGCGTGATATAATAGAGGCTAGCAAAGTGGAAGGATGAGTGTGCGTATATCCATGGACTCACATTAGTCATAAAGAACTCATATACTTATTGCAAAAGTCTACTTAGCCCTCGAAGCAAAGTACTACTACGCATGCCCCAAGAGGGATAGATTGGTAGGAAAAGACCATCGCTCGTCCCCGACTGCCACTCATAAGGAAGACAATCAAAAGAGCACCTCATGCAACAAATTTGTCACACAACTTTTACCATACGTGCATGCTATGGGACTTGCCAACTTCAACAAAAGTATTTCTCAATTTAATAATTATCCACTAGCATGACCCTAACATTAGTACCTTTATATCTCAAAACAATTATCAAGCAACAAATTGATCACAACATCCAATTCACTTCCTATGATAGTTTTTATTATACCCAACTTGGATGCTCATCATTCTAGGACCAAATTTGTAACCATAGAAAATACCATGATGTTCTAAAATACTCTCAAAATAATATAAGTGAAGCATGAGAGACTAGAAATTTCTTCAAAATTAATCCACCGCCATGCTCTAAAAGATATAAGTGAAGCACTAGAGCAAATGACAAACTACTCCGAAAGATATAAGTGAAGATCAATGAGTAGTCAAATAATTGTGCAACTATGTGAAGACTCTCTAACATTTAAGAATTTCAGATCTTGGTATTGTATTCAAATAGCAAGCAAATCAAAATAAAATGACATTGCAAGGATAGCATAACTCATGTGAAGAAGCAAAAACTTAGGCTCAACCGATACTAACCGATGATTGTTGAAGAAGAAAGGTGGGATACCTACCGGGGTATCCCCAAGCTTAGATGCTTGAGACTTCTTGAAATATTATCTTGGGGTGCCTTGGGCATCCCCAAGCTTGAGCTTTTATGTCTCCTTAATTCCTCTCATATCATGGTTTCTCTTTTTATCAAAAGCTTCATTCACAACAAACTCAACAAGAACTCGTGAGATAGGTTAGTATAAACCAATGCAAAACCTTATCATTTTCTACTGTAACAAATCACTTATTGTTATTCAACATTGCATACTAAATGACTCTGCATATTTAATACTCCTATCCTCAAATAGAATCATTAAACAAGCAAACATATGCAAACAATGCAAACATAACAACAATCTGCCAAAATAGTACAGTCTATAAAGAATGTAAGACTATCAATACATACCTAACTCCAAACATTATAAGAAAAATATGAAGATGTAGAAGATTTATCAGAGCTCAATATGCAAAAAGTTTCAACATTATACCATTCTCTGACTTTTCTCGGAATTTTTGCAACAGCGGCAAACTTTCTGCTTTAAACAGCAACATGTATACTAGCAAAATAAGCATGGTAAAGGCTATCCTTGACTTTTTATTGAAAATAGAGATGCAAAACATTATTCTAAATAACAACAAGAAAATACTAACAAAAGAAAATGACGCTCCAAGCAAAACACATATCATGTGGCGAATAAAAATATAGCTCCAAGTTACCGATGAACGAAGACGAAAGAGGGGATGCCATCCGGGGCATCCCCAAGCTTAGGCTCTTGGTTGTCCTTGAATATTAACTTGGGGTGCCTTGGTAATACCCAAGCTTAGGCTCTTTCCACTCCTTATTCCATAGTCCATCAAATCCTTACCCAAAACTTGAAAACTTCAACCACACAAAACTCAACACAAAACTCGTAAGCTCCGTTAGTATAAAAAATAAAACCACCACTTAGGTACTGTAATGAACTCATTATTTATTCATATTGGTGTAATATCTACTGTATTCTAACTTCTCTATGGTCCGTACCCTCCGATACTACTCATAGATTCATCAAAATAAGCAAACAACACAATGAGAACAGAATGTGTCAAAAACAGAACAGTCTGTAGTAATCTGTATCAAACATATACTTCTGGAACTCAAAAAATTCTTAAATAAATTTCTGGACCTGAGGAATTTGTCTATTAATCATCTTCAAAAAGAATCAACCTAAAATCACTCTCCAGTAAAAAAATGGCAGCTAATCTCATGAGCGCAAAAGTTCACCCAAGTCTTCCCAAAGGTTCTACTTGGCACTTTATTGAATCGAAAGCTATAAAACATGATTACTATGGTAGCATAATCATCTGGACACACAAAAATAGTAAGGGTAAATATTGGGTTGTCTCCCAACAAGCGCTTTTCTTTAATGCCTTTTTAGCTAGGCATGATGATGGCAATGATGCTCACATAAAAGATAATAATTGAAACATAAAGCGAGCATCATGAAGCATATGACTAGCACATTTAAGCCTAACCCACTTCCTATTCATAGGGATTTTGTGAGCAAACAACTTATGGGAACAATAATCAACTAGCATAGGAAGGCAAAACAAGCATAGCTTCAAAACTTTAATCACATAGAGAGGAAACTTGATATTATTGCAATTCCTACAAGCATATGTTCCTCCCTCATAATAATTTTGATTAGAATAATGAATGAATTCAACAATATAACCAGCACCTAAATCATTCTTTTCATGATCTACAAGCATAGAAAATTTACTACTCTCCACATAAGCAAATTTCTTCTCATCAATAGTAGTGGGAGCAAACTCAACAAAACAAATATCATGTGAAGCATAATCCAATTGAAAACTAAAATCATGATGACAAGTTTCATGGTTATCATTATTCTTAATAGCATCAAGTCATCACAATAATCATCATAGATAGCAACTTTGTTCTCATAGTCAATTAGAACCTCTTCCAAAATAGTGGATTCATCACTAAATAAAGTCATGACCTCTCCAAATCCACTTTCATTAATATAATAATCATAAATAGGAGGCATGCTTTCATCATAATAAATATTCTCATCAAAACTTGGGGGACAAAAAATATCATCTTCATCAAACATAGCTTCCCCAAGCTTGTGGCTTTGCATATCATTAGCATCATGGATATTCAAGAAATTCATACTAACAACATTGAAATCATGCTCATCATTCACATATTTCATGCCAAGCATTCTATGTAATTCTTCTTCTAGAACTTGAGCACAATTTTCCTTTTCATCATACTCATGAAAGATATTAAAAAGATGAAGCGTATGAGACAAACTTAACTCCATTTTTTTGTAGTTTTCTTTTATAAACTAAACTAGTGATAAAACAAGAAACAAAAAGATTCAATTGCAAGATCTAAAGATATACCTTCAAGCACTCACCTCCCCGGCAACGGCGCCAGAAAAGAGCTGGATGTCTACTACACAACCTTCTTCTTGTAGACGTTGTTGGGCCCGCAAGTGCACATGTTTGTAGGACAGTAGCAAATTTCCCTCAAGTGGATGACCTAAGGTTTATCAATCCGTAGGAGGCGTAGGATGAAGATGGTCTCTCTCAAACAACCCAGCAACCAAATAACAAAGAGTCTCTTGTGTCCCCAACACACCCAATACAATGGTAAATTGTATAGGTGCACTAGTCCGGTGAAGAGATGGTGATACAAGTGCAATATGGATGGTAGATAAAGGTATTTGTAATCTGAAATTATAAAAACAACAAGGTAACTAATGATAAAAGTGAGCGTAAACGGTATTGCAATGGTAGGAAACAAGGCCTAAGGTTCATACTTTCACTAGTGCAAGTTCTCTCAACAATACTAACATAGATAGATCATATAACAATCCCTCAACATGCAACAAAGAGTCACTCCAAAGCCACTAATAGCGGAGAACAAACAAAGAGATTATGGTAGGGTACGAAACCACCTCAAAGTTATCCTTTCTGTTCTATCTATTCAAGAGTTCGTAGTAAAATAACATGAAGCTATTCTTTCTGCTCAATCCATCATAGAGTTCATACTAGAATAACACCCTAAGACACAAATCAACCAAAACCCTAATGTCACCTAGATACTCCATTGTCACCTCAAGTATCCGTGTGCATGATTATATGATATGCATCACACAATCTCAGATTCATCTATTGAACCAACACAAAGTACTACAAAGAGTGCCTCGAAGTTTCTACCGGAGAGTCAAGATGAAAACGTGTGCCGACCCCTATGCATAGGTTCATGGGCGGAACCCGCAAGTTGGTCACCAAAACATACATAAGCACGGCAAGACATACATCAAGTGTTCTCAAATCCTTAAAGACTCAATCCGATAAGATAACTTGAAGAGGAAAACTCAATTCATCACAAGAGAATAGAGGGGGAGAAACATCATAAGATCCAACTATAATAGCAAAGCTCGCGATACATCAAGATTGTGCCATAGAGAGAACACGAGAGAGAGAGATCAAACACATAGCTACTGGTACATCCCCTCAGCCTCGAGGGTGAACTACTCCCTCCTCATCATGGAGAGCGCCGGGATGATGAAGATGGCCACCGGTGATGGGTTCCCCCTCCGGCAGGGTGCCGAAATGGGCTCCCAAGAGATTTTGGTGGCTACGGAGGCTTGCGGCGGTGGAACTCCTGATCTATCTTGATATTCGATGTTTTTAGGGTACGTAGGCTTATATAGGCGAAAGAAGTCGGTCGGGGGAGCCTCGAGGGGCCCACGAGAGGGTAGGACGCGCCCCCTATCTCGTGGCCTCCTCGAGGATCTTCTGACGTGAACTCCAAGTCTCCCAGATCATATTCTTCGTAAAAATCATGCTCCCGAAGGTTTCATTCCGTTTGGACTTCGTTTGATATTCCTTTTCTTCGAAATACTGAAACAGGCAATACAACAACAATATGGGCTGGGCCTCCGGTTAGTAGGTTAGTCCCAAAAATGAAATAAATGTGTTTAATAATGCCTGTAAACATCCAAAACGGGTAACATAATAGCATGGAACAATCAAAAATTATAGATACGTTGGAGACGCATCAACGGCATGGGACAGCCGCGCTTTTCCCTTGCGCCGGAGCCCCCAAGCGCCCCCAGCGCACCGGGTTCGGCCTGCGGCCGCCGGGCGGAAAAAAGGGCTGAAATGGCGCTTTTCGTCGTCCTGGGGGCGCGACTGGGGCATTTTTTTGGCGCCGGCGCCGAAAAAGTCGCCTGGGGGGGGCCTGCTGGGGGCACGACTGGAGATGCTCTTACCACTTGCTTGGATGTGCAGGCCTTGTGCTCCTTGCATCCCCCTCTGCATTTTTGACACGGCGAATGGTTGATCAAATAAAAGGAATCGACCTTGATGTTGTACCGAGGACAGATACTTACAAGGTTATACGGGTGTGCAGGATGTGTACCAGATCCCATAGCGCCGTCATGCTTCGCTAAAAAATGGATTTTCTTGTTTCAGATGATATCTCCAGAAGAAATAAGAGTTAAAGTTAGAGTTGCATAGGCGTGTAAGTTAAGAGAGCAGTGAAAGGATATCCAAACATCATCGGAACAATGCACAAGGGAGTGATGTGTGGATACCTAGTTCGGGCCGGCGTTTGGGCATGCTCGCCTAGCTAGAGTGCGGGTCACTTCAGAGCCATTGAGGGTGATGCGCTGGCATTGGCTGGCCGCGCACGGATGCAGATCTTGAGTGGCAGCGGAGCGCTATGATGCGGTGGACGAGACCGTTAGTGAAGCCCCAACGGCCTTGGGGGGCGGAGGTGCAATGATGTGCTCGGTGAAGTAGCCCCGGTGAGCTGGGAGACGGCATCGGTGAAGCGCACCTGATGTGGTGGAACTCGGTGTCTGTGAGGCATGTCGGTTGCGACGGCTGACGTTGTCGGTGGACCACCCGGTGCGGTGGACGAGGGCGTAGATGAGGTAGCTCCGGTGCGGTGGTGAAGCGCGACCGTCGTCTTCGTTGTTGTCGTCCGACATAGAGGTGGGGAATGGTGTGGAAAGAGATGAGACGAGGGGCGATTCGAACTTTGCTTGGGTTGGTGGCGAATTAGGGATTTGAGCAATCTGGGTGCGGAAGGGGACGGTGGAGAAGAGAGATTTTGCAAGGCTGGAATTGGGGCCGCCAGATATTTCAATCCGAAACGTGGAAGCGCGAACTTATTTTGTCGTCGTCCTTTTTTTGGGGGTGGGGGTGGGGTGGGTGGCTGGGTGCTACGCGTTCGTCCGAAACACGTGACCACCCCGACAAGACTATGCTTCGGTGCCTTAAGGCACGTGCCTTTGTGTCCATGACATGTGGGCCCAACAGGTGGCTGGCCCACATGTCAGTGACCCAAAGGCAGTTGCCTTTAAGGCACCGAAGCAGCGTCCACCCCGACACGACCCTGGTCTGCCTGGTGCGCCTACATTTGAGAATGCAAACGAATCTTCTTTCATTTGCAAACGAATCTGTATGCATTACCATGCCCGTGTTTTCCTTGCAATAATTAGTCATTCGAAACGAGATACTCCCTCCGTTCACTTTTGTAAGTTGTTTCAGACAACTTAAAATGAACTGTTTTGCACATTGTCTGAAATGTCTTCAAGGTCTTATAAAAGTGAACAGAGGGAGTACTATAAATTAATTAATGAGGAGTTATTTGAAAAAAAATCGAAACGGTACCCACGCTAACGTGGATTAGAGTGTGTGTCACATAATTAGTTATTTTAATTAGAGTGTGTGTCACGTAGTTAGTTATTTGAATTAGAGTGTGTGTCACGTAGTGATCTGCAATTCTAACGTGGATTTCACATTTCACTGTATCCACGCTACTTTTTAAATACAAATTCATATGTATATGATGAACACCATGGTAAGTGAGAAAACTTTTGGATGGATTCAAACATATGACCTACAAAAAAGCACAACAAATTGAGTCAATGTCAACTTTTCGAAACTTAGTATGGCACGAATTCAAAATAATTACCCGTATGGCTAGTCCTCGGTTCAAATCTTACAATGTACACCGAATTGAAACATCGATATTAAGTCTCGTACTATGTACATTCAAATTTTAGCCCCCCCCCCCGCACAAACGCTACATACTTCCTGTATCGGTCAATCTTCCTCTCCTAACCACCTCAGGAAGCTATCGGTTTCCAACACACGTTCATTCTTTCTCTCCATGTTTCGATCTCTAAGTCTCTCAACTACACAACCCCTTTTTCCACTCTGTTACCAAATGTATTTACCTCACACACCCGCAATTGCACCCCATGCCGAGCTCTCTCTCTCCCCCTATCCCTCTCACCCTCTCGCGCTAAATGCATGCATTGCCTATCTAGCCCCCCAACCTCTCATGCGCACGCACGCACGTTGTATATCTGGGTCACTCCCTCGAGACTGTCTCACTCTTTCTTCCGCACGGCGGGCCACACTCGCTCAATCTCGCTCTCTTTATCCGAGTCTCGTTTAACCTCGTTTTCTTTCACACACAAATGATATATCTCCCTGTTTGGGCCTCGATCGACACACTCTATACACTCTCACACAGATTGTCTATCTAGGTCAGTCCATCCAAGCCGCCGCCACTCTTTCGACCTCATGGTGGGCCACTGATACGTCTCCAACGTATCTATAATTTATGAAGCATTCATGCTATTTTATTATCTGTTTTGAATGATTATGGGCTTTATTATACACTTTTATATTACTTTTGGGACTAACCTATTAACCAGAGGTCCATCCCATATTTCTGTTTTATTGCCTGTTTCAGTATTTCGAAGAAAAGGAATATCAAACGGAGTCCAAACGGAATGAAACCTTCGGCATCGTTATTTTTGGGAAGAATATGATCCTAGAGACTTGGAGCATAATTGGTTTGATGCCAAAAGTTAGCATTGACAAATTTTGGCAACTGCCAAATATTAGCTAGAGATTGGTTGCTTGCCAATTCTCATTGCCAATCTCACAAAAAGTTACCAAATGTTGGCAACTTTTGATTTTGCCAAATGTTGGCTTCCCAAATATTGGCAATGCCAAATGTTGGTAACAAACAAATTATGCTCTTGGAGTTCACGCCAGAAGATCCTCGAGGAGGCCAGGAGATAGGGGGCGCCCCCCTACTGGGCGCGCCCCCCTATCTCGTGGGCCCCTCGAGCACCTCCCGACCGACTTCTTTCGCCTATATAAGCCTACGTACCCTAAAACCATTGAATATCAAGATAGATCAGGAGTTCTGCCGCCGGAAGCCTTTGTAGCCACCAAAAACCTCTCGGGAGGCCGTTCCGGCACCCTGCCGGAGGGGGAACCCATCACCGGTGGCCATCTTCATCATCACGGCGCTATCCATGACGAGGAGGGAGTAGTTCACCCTCGGGGCTGAGGGTATGTACCAGTAGCTATGTGTTTGATCTCTCTCTCTCTCTCTCTCGTGTTCTCTCTATGGCACGATCTTGATGTATCGCGAGCTTTGCTATTATAGTTGGATCTTATGATGTTTCTCCCCCTCTACTCTCTTGTGATGAATTGATTTTTCCTCTTGAAGTTATCTTATCGGATTGAGTCTTTAAGGATTTGAGAACACTTGATGTATGTCTTGCCGTGCTTATCTGTGGTGACAATGGAATTTCACGTGCCACTTGATGTATGTTTTGGTGACCAACTTGCGGGTTCTGCCCATGAACCTATGCATAGGGGTTGGCACACGTTTTCGTCTTGACTCTCCTGTAGAAACTTTTGGGCACTCTTTGAAGTACTTTGTGTTGGTTGAATAGATGAATCTTAGATTGTGTGATGCATATCGTATAATCATGCCCACGGATACTTGAGGTGACATTGGAGTATCTAGGTGACGTTAGGGTTTTGGTTGATTTGTGTCTTAAGGTGTTTTTATAGTATGAACTCTATGATGGATTGAGAGGAAAGAATAGCTTTATGTTATTTTACTACGAACTCTTGAATAGATAGAACAGAAAGGATAACTTTGAGGTGGTTTCGTACCCTACCATAATCTCTTCGTTCGTTCTCCGCTATTAGTGTCTTTGGAGTGACTCTTTGTTGCATGTTGAGGGATTGTTATATGATCTATCTATGTTATTATTGTTGAGAGAACTTGCACTTGTGAAAGTATGAGCCCTATGCCTTGTTTCCCATCATTGCAATACCGTTTACGCTCACTTTTACCATTAGTTACCGTGCTGTTTTTATAATTTCAGATTACAAATACCTTTATCCACCATCCATATTGCACTTGTATCACCATCTCTTCGCCAAATTAGTGCACCTATACAATTTACCATTGTATTGGGTGTGTTGGGGACACAAGAGACTCTTTGTTATTTGGTTGTAGGGTTGTTTGAGAGAGACCATCTTCATCCTATGCCTTGTACGGATTGATAAACCTTAGGTCATCCACTTGAGGGAAATTTGCTACTGTCCTACAAACCTGTGCACTTGCAGGCCCAACAACGTCTACAAGAAGAAGGTTGTGTAGTAGACATCAAGCTCTTTTCTGGCGCCGTTGCCGGGGAGGTGAGTTCTTGAAGGTATATCTTTAGATCTTGCAATCAAATCTTTTTGTTTCTTGTTTTATCACTAGTTTAGTTTATAAAAGAAAATTACAAAAAAAATGGAGTTGAGTTTGTCTCATACGCTTCATCTTTTAAATATCTTTCGTGAGTATGATGAAAAGGAAAATTGTGCTCAAGTGCTAGAAGGAGAATCACATAGAATGCTTGGCATGAAATATGTGAATGATGAGCATGATTGCAATGTTGTTAGTATGAATTCCTTGAATATCCATGATGCTAATGATATGCAAAGCCACAAGCTTGGGGAAGCTATGTTTGATGAATATGATATTTTTTGTCCCCCAAGTTTTGATGAGAAAATTTATTATGATAAAAGCATGCCTCCTATTTATGATGATTATATTGATGAAAGTGGGTTTGGAAGAGTGTCAACTTTAGGAAGTAGTGATCCCACTATTTTGGAGGATGATGAATCTTATTGTGATGAATATGAAAGTGGATTTGGAAGAGTGTCAACTTTATTTAGTGATGATTCCACTATTTCGGAAGAGGTTCCAATTGATTATGAGAACAAAGTTGCTATCTATGATGATTATTGTGATGACTTGTATGCTATTAAGAATAATGATAACCATGAAACTTGTCATCATGATTTTAGTTTTCAATTTGATTATGCCTCACATGATAATTATTTTGTTGAGTTTGCTACCACTGACCGACGGCGACGGCGGTGTCTTGCGCCGTTGTTGGCGTACTCCTGGACGTTGGCCTAGCTTCAAGGAAGGCCAAAATGTTTTGGACTTCGAAGCGAGTCAACTGGCGGGAGGAGGCGACTGGCGTTGGTGCAAGAAAGCGGTCGACGGCGGCCATCCATGCCGCTGAGGGGGGCACTAGCACCCGCGCAGGGACAGACACTGTCAACGGGGCGGCAGAGACATTCATGTGCACGGGCACCAGCACGGGCGCGCACGTCAGTGCACGCGCAGGTGCATGCGCTGGCAGGTGCACGGGCACCGGCACGGGCGCGCACGTCAGTGCACGCGCAGGCGCATGCGCTGGCAGGTGCACGGGCATCGGCACGGGCGCGCGCATTAGTGCACGTGCAGGCGCATGCGCTGGCAGGTGCACGGGCGCGTGAAAGTCGGCGGGGACCACGTGGAACCCCGTGGGATCAAGCTCGGCGACAATGTGCGGCTCCCAGCCCATCAATGCCACAGGGATGGGCGCTGGCGCAGTCGGGGCGACGGGAGCCGGAACGGGAGCGGGGACAGGCGCGACGTCTTCCGCAAGGATAGTTCAAGCTCGTCCCAAAGCGCCTTATGTTCTTGAGACTCCGGCTGGGTGTATTCCTCAGGAAACTAGAACACTAAGGGCAGACCATCGTGATGCGGCATGGCGTACGTTTAGGTCAGGCTAGTTGGAGGTAGACGACAGGAGAATCGGAGAGGAAGAGAGAAGATTGTAGCGATATCGGGTAGTGCGGGGTTGATTTTAAACTGCGGCGCCGACGACATTAAAAAAGTGGGAGCAGTTGGGACGACGGTGGGTGGCGGAGCCTGGTCAAAGGGCTCGCCTCCCGGTGAGCCTGCACAACGGTCTGCTCGCACGCCTCCCTGACAGCCGGTGAAGGGGTCTGCTAGCATGCCTCTCGTCGACTCACACGCTTGCTCGGACGGCACCTGCCGATGAGAAGCGGGGACTCGTGGCGGCACGTAAATGCCCACGGTTTCAATAGTGAAAGCGTTCGCCTTAATGTGACAGGTCTTTGTTCCAAAATACCTTGGCTCTTCATTTGTGCAACTTGTCATAAGCAGCTTGTCTCAAATTGAAGAAAAAACTTACGAAGTAATATTTGTGCCATATCACGTGACCATGCTCAGTTCAAGAATTTATGCTCACTTTTGGATTTTCTGAAATTTAAGATCCAGGATTCGAAACAATATCATAACCTGCATCATGCAATAAATTTTCAAGCCGTACATCTGTCCTATTGTATTTCTTAAGAAAGGATTTGGTCAAACATTTTGCTTAGTTAGACTTCAGACAAGTTATATATGCAGAGTAAAAGGATAATCCCTCCGTACCAATGCATTGCCTGATATATTAACTCAAGTACTAGGCACGAACAAACGGGCTCAATTCTGTGCTCATCCTGGTGTAGTAGTAGTAGTACTAGGCAATGCAGTTGACGGGTGACCTTGGCAAGCGGCGACCGAGGGAATTGAACCGTGCTCGGCACGGTAGGTAACATTGTCTAGTTACTAAAGCATCCCTCCGTTGTTCATCGGTAGTCATTATGGACCGGGGACATGAGGGGAATTTCCTAGGGCTGGAATTTTGGCTGCCAGATATTTCGACTTGAAATGCTGAGGCTCGACTGGTTGGGGTTGCCTAATGTGCGTACCACGCACGCCACCGAAGGACATGAGCCCTTTTTTTAGGATCAACATGAGCCAAGGTCTGGCTGGTACGCCGTTGGGTCCTACCATTCGAGAATATGAAAGGAACCTTTTAAATTGCTGAACAAATCTATGTGTATTACAATACCCGTATTTTCCTTGCAAATACTAATCTCAACATGGTAATTGATTTATGACGAGTTGTTGAATTAGAGTGAGTTTGTGATATAGTGATCTCAACATGGATTTCACATTTCATGGTATCCCTAGTAAGTTTTCCAATGCAAATTCAAATTTAAAAGATGAACAATATGGAGGTGAGAAAACTTTGTATGTATCAAGCATATGACCACACACACACAGAGAGAGAGAGAGACATACACGCACGAACACAACAACAATCCAATAAGTATAGTGCATCTATTTTTCAAAACCATGCATGTATGACATGAATTCAAGAATACTCCTTCTATTCCTAAATATTAGTCTTTTAGAGAGTTCAACAAGTGACTACATATGGAGCAAAATGAGTGAATCTAGACTCTAAAATATGTCTATATACATCCGTATGTGCCAGTCCATTTGAAACCTCTAAAAAGACTAATATTTAGGAACAAAGGGAGTAAAATATAAGAAATCCATGGTCCTCAGTTCAATATTTAAAATGAACATGAAACTGAAACATGAATATTAAGTCTAGTATTACAGTACATGCAAATGTTGTGTTTAGGCGGAGCTATGATTGTCGGGGGTCAACCCCTCGACCTTAGATAAAATTGTGGAGCTCTGTTTAGGGTTGTTTAGATTATATTTGTCCCCACCCTCCCAACCACCGATTGGTTGTGCACCCCCACCCCTCCTTCCCGGGAGAATATCATGTGCCCCCATACCTTAGATGCTATATGCCGATACGAGTTGCTTGGAGCTTGTAGATCTGAGATATAACAGCTCACATGATGTGTCTTAATATTTTTGCAGGAAACCTTGATGAGTTTGAGAATTGCACACAATTTGTACAAAAACTACTCACATGCCCTTTGATCCCATATCCAACAACCTCGAAGCTCGTATCATCGTAGCATCTAAGATGAAGGAGGACATCATATTCTCATGTATGTAAGAATATCATGTGCTACCACACCTTAGATGCTTTGGTGATACAAGCTCTTCGGAGGCGTTGGATTTGTGACCCAACACCTCCTCGGTGGTTCAAATGTTTTTTTGCAGAAAAGCCCCAAAAAGAGTTCGACCATTGCTTACAAGCACAAAGACTGCTCAGATGCCATTGGATCTCAGATCAAACGACCTCCAAGCTCGTATCATCATAGCATCCAAGCTGCGATAGCACCTTATGTTTTCTCGCACGGGAGAATATGAGGTGCTCCCGCACCGTAGATTCTATGGTGATACGAGTTCACTGAGATGTAACGGCCCACAGTAGGAGGTTTGAATGTTTTTGCAATATAAGGCTGATAGAGTTTGGGAAATGCGCAGAAAGTACAAGTACTACGCATGTGCCATCTGATCATTGATCATACGACCTAGATGCTCATATCACCGTAGCGGGTAATTAAGCTATGGGGAGCACCTAATATGAGCAACGGGGAGCCGTTGGATCGAAGATGCAGCGGCACACACGAGGCCTGAATGTTTTATTTGCAAAAAAAACCTTTGGAGAGTTTGGAAATTGCACATAATTACAAAGACTACTCCCAAGCCATTGGATCTCACTTCCAACGGTTTAAAAACTTGTATCACCATAGTATCTAAGCTGCGGGGTGGATGTGATATTCTATGCCGCTGTCATTTTTGTTCGTAAACTTGCAAAATACGTGTAACTCGTGCCGTTACTTGTCTAACCGCGCAAAGTGTTTGTTCAAAAAAACCAACCTACACTGAAATATCGGAACAACACATGGGGGTCCCACTTGTCATTAATCAAATTTGGACCTAAAACTAACAAATCTGAAAGATGAGATTCGAACTGGCAACCTGGACTACAAAGCGTAAGTCGATAGCCTGAAAAAACAAACGGTTGTTGGCTTTGTCCCATAACTTGATATTATACAGTACTTGCGTTGAGTAGAGTAGAGGGAGTGTGTCGGTGTCAAAACCGGTGGATCTCGGGTAGGGGGCCCGAACTGTGCGTCCAGGCGGATGGTAACAGGAGACAAGGAACACGATGTTTTACCCAGGTTCGGGCCCTCTTGATGGAGGTAAAACCCTACGTCCTGCTTGATTAATATTGATGATGTGTGTTACAAGAGTGGATCTACCACGAGATCAAGGAGGCTAAACCCTAGAAGCTAGCCTATGGTATGATTGTTGTTCGTCCTATGGACTAAAGCCATCCGGTTTATATAGACACCGGAGAGGGCTAGGGTTACACAGAGTCGGTTACAATGGTAGGAAATCTACATATCCGTATCGCCAAGCTTGCCTTCCACGCCAAGGAAAGTCCCATCCGGACACGGGACGAAGTCTTCAATCTTGTATCTTCATAGTCTTGGAGTCCGGCCGATGATGATAGTTCGGCTATCCGGACACCCCCTAGTCCGGAACTCCCTCAGTAGCCCCTGAACCAGGCTTCAATGACGACGAGTCCGGCGCGCATGTTGTCTTCGGCATTGCAAGGCGGGTTCTTCCTCCGAATAATTTATAGAAGATTGTGAACACCAGGATAGTG
This sequence comes from Triticum aestivum, assembly GCF_018294505.1. Lineage (NCBI taxonomy): Eukaryota > Viridiplantae > Streptophyta > Magnoliopsida > Poales > Poaceae > Triticum > Triticum aestivum. The sequence continues at coordinate 183,886,104 of NC_057810.1, read as the reverse complement.
TCCGGCTCTGCAAAAATAAATTCCACGCACCACCGTAGAGAGAATAATATTACACAAGTTCAATCTGCTGACGTATTTTGCAGCGTGACGTCACACCACTACCAAGCCTTTACTAGAATCGTTTTTATTGTACCACCTCAGCGCGTTTAGCGAAGCGGTTTCCTTGGCACGTCTTGTCGAAGCAGAGATCGTGTTCCCCTTATTCCGGGATTCCCATCAATACGGACGTGGGTAACCCAACCGTGCCCGTCGCCACGCCCCCTCCATCGAAGGCGGGTTCCAAACGGTCACGAGGACGGCTCTTGGTATTCTTCCTCTTTATAACGAGACCAAGGCCCATTCTTTTCCTTCAATCCTCTATCGAATCCGCCCCTCGCCCCGAGTTCCAACACCCAGGGCCCCAGATTCGGGTTCCTTCGATTCTCGACAATGTCCGGCCCCGACCTACGAGGCCGGTGGATGCCCTCCTCCGTCACGGAAGAGGACGTGCTAAAGCTGAGAGACGCCAGGTACTTAACCTATGAGATTTCGCATACGCTGCCTGCCCAAGGGCAGGTTATTCCGACCCCCGAGCTTGGTGAGAGCGTCGTGTTCGTGTCTCACCTCCGTCGGGGTTTAGGCTTCCCGACGGATCCCTTCGTGAGGGGGCTCATGTTTTACTATGGGCTAGAATTCCATGACTTGGCTCCGGAGTCCATCCTCCACTTCTCATCATTCATTGTCGTCTGCGAAGCCTTCCTCCACAGTACCCCTCACTCCGGCTTGTGGCTCAAAACCTTCAACATGGAGCCGAAGATGATTGAGGGGCATCAGGCAGAGTGCGGCGGGGCGGTTATAAGCAAGAGGGCCGATGCTCCATGGCCCGAGGGATCTTTTCAGGAGGAGCTCGGCTTGTGGCAACATGAGTGGTTCTATATCACCGCTCCCAGGGGTAGCAGGCAGAGGCCACCGCCCGTCTTCCGCTCGGGCCCTCCACAATAGTTGACGTCATGGGTCAACAAGGGGCATGACTGGGGGCCGTCCAAAGACGTACCCCTGTTGCAGGACCGGATTCGAGGCCTCCAAGAAAGGGAGATCAATCTAGTCGCAGTGGTACAGGTTATGCTGATCCGGCGCCTACTGCCCTGCAAACGTCGCCCCCTTCGCCTGTGGGAATTTAATCCGGAGGGGCCACGAGCTCTTCAACACTTCATGGGTTTGACACCCGCGGAGATGTACAAACTGTTCTTCGGATCGCAAGAGATGCGTCCGGACTTGACCGAGGACGCTGGCCTAAGCTGCAATCGCCCGGATACTCAAGTAAGTAGCCCTGTGTCCAGACACATTGTCCATTCATTTATCGTGGGTTTGCCTTTTAACCAGCTATCCCTTGGACAGGAGTGGATAGCGCAAGCAAAACTGATACGGTGTCCGGCCCCCCTCCCTGAGACCACGCAGGATCCCGTGTTAATCAAAATGTTGGAGGTTGCACCTTCGGAGGAGGGCGAAGGGGGGCACAGGGGAACTACCACCTCTGCCAAGGAGGCTTTCAGTAAGGGAGGAATCGAGAGTCCCTCCTTCCAGGGGGAGAAGAGGACAGCTTCCGAAGACCCGGAGGCCAAGGCCTCAAAGCGGGGAAAGAAATCTGTACCGGAAGGTCCTGTGCCGGGAAGAGCCCCGGCCGTACTGTCTCCTCGGAGGAATCAGCCCTCCAGCAAGCCGTAAGTAAAAAAGGGGGAATTTTGTAATAGTGGACACCCCTACTTAATTTCTAAGGGTAACCGAAGTTTTCATCTTGTAGTTCGGATCTCAGCCCGTCTCAGCACAGCTCATCTTCGGGAGACCTTCGTCCGGAGATGATGGAGAGCGAAACGCCTCCATCTGCCGCCCCATCGTGCGGGGCGGACGACCCTGAGGTGTCGTCGCGGAGGGTCTCCCCGAGTCCGGCGGGGCCAGAGAGTTCGGCACCCATTGGAGTACGGCCGGTGGAGCTGCAGGATTTGCTTAAGAGGGCGTCCATCTCAGAAGATCACCGCACATTAATGAGTATGGTGATTGAGAGGATCTCGTCCGCCGAAAGCGGGTTGTGTGAGGCCGTCGGAAGTTTGCTGACGGGATTTGAGGTACGCAAAAAATGACATACCTTTTGACAGTTTTTGCACATGAAGTGCGCCCTGTATAGATAGTAGCCCCTGAGACTTGGTATGCTGTCGAAAACGGCAGCGTGCCGAGGATCATAATCTCAGTTATAGATTGTCGCCTTTCCTACGTAGGTGGCGGGACGTTCGGTGGCCAGCCGGACTGATGGAGTTGCCGAGCTTAAGAGGCAACTCGACGTTGCGGATGCGGACATCTCGCTAATCAATAAACGACTTGATGAGTCACAAGGTATGTGGTTGCTCCGCGGTCGCCTAGTAAGGGAGCTGACGCCCATTCCTTACAATTTGTATGCTTGATGCAGATGGTGCTACTGCTGTGGAAGACCTTCGAGCAGAGCTTGCTCGGGCCAAGGAGCAAGCCAGGATAAGTGATGCGGCTGCCTTGAAGGCAGCAGAAGAGCTAAAAGCCGAAAAGGCTGCTCACTGCCGAAGCAGGGAAGAGTTGGCCGGAATGGCCTTGAAATTAAAAGATGCTACCGACCGTTGTGAGGTTCTTGAAGGAGAACGCCGAGTGGAGCAAGAGGGCCTGAAGAAGGCCGGCGCCGAAGTCAAGGATGCCCGGAGTGAGATGCGGGCTATGAAGGAGGAACTGCGTCAGGCCGGAGACATTGCGGCTGGAAAGCCCTTTCTTCTGCGTAGGAAGTTCACGGATCCGAAGTATGCTCAGCTGGGCCAGTTGTGTGGTGCGGAGGATCCTTATCTAGATTTGGCGGCGAGTGTGGCGGACGCAGTCGTGCACTTCCGAAGCCAGAAGGATCACGAAATGGAAGAACTTTACTGGTCTCAATTCCATAGTCCGGAGCGTCCACTTCCGTTGACTGATCGGCTGGCTGAGTGGGCTGAGCTGAATAGGTTGTCCGGACTTGCCATGACGGATGTGGTCACTCATCTGTGGCCGGAAAGGCCCAAGCCGAAGAGTTATTTTGGCTTGTTGCAGCAATTCCTTGGGGCGGTGCCGCATATCAAGGCGATGAAGCGGTCGGCATGCATAGAAGGTGCACGGATGGCTCTCGCCCGTGTGAAGACATACTGGGCGGACATGGATGCCACCGCTGTTGCATACCGGGGTTCGGACAAGAGCCGATTACCCGCCGAGCACTATTTTGAGGAAGTCCTACAGGGCGCTCATTTAATAGAATCGTAGTGCTCAAAAGATGTCATGTTCAAATGGCGTGTATAATTTGTGAGATCATATTTATAATGCAATAGCTTTTTATACTTGTGCGTTCAAGTATTGAACTATCTCCTGTGCGGCCGTATATGTATGAATAACCTGAAAGTTGCAGTCTTTGGCTTCAGCCCCCACGCACATGGTGCGGGGGTGTTTGCAAAAAGAAAAGAGCTTTTTCACACTTAATCCAACGTCTTGGTCCTTTTAGGGAGGTGATAGCGTAGCAAACTAGGCAACCGGACTATAATGCTTTATCACTTTCACTTAGCCATAGGAGCTCGAATGTGGGGCTACTATATAGCCCCTAGCGGCACCGCTCTTCTCCGAACTTCGGGGCGCGTATGTGCCTGACCGGGAAGCGGTCCTTCGTCAAAGCGGAGGAATTCTAAACATTCCAATGGTCGATCGAGTGGTTGACCAGTCTCTCGCTATATCATGACAGTCAGTTTTCGGCTTTCTCTACTGAGGTGCTCGCCCGGCCGAACCGGGGCACAATCGCAGTAGTTCTCCTGGTGCCGCGTTAGCCGATGATACGGAACGTAAGGCAGCAAAACACAGGAGCCGGGCAAACCCAACATTTGACCAAAGACATGATTCGGAGCTGATGCATATAAGGCCTAACTCGAGACGCCGAACACTCCCTGAGGTGTTCGGTCTTTATGATACCGGGCAGAACAATGCCCTAAGCCCCTAGTGTCCAGGTACAGGCGGGAACTTTTGACGCGGCCGATGCCAAAACGCCAGCCTCCTCCTCGGCTATGGTAGGAAACCGGGGGATGTGTATCAACAAGAGATAGTAAGAAAGGTTTACGCAGGGTCTTAATCTGAAAAGAATCCTTGCAACGGGTCCCTGCTGCACGTCTGCACCTATGTCTCTGTTGTGCTGTATCCTGGACGGGTGTAGCACGTGCTTCATCTATAAAAGAGAAGGACTTTGTTTCTAAGAAATATCGTGCAAAAGTTGTATTTAAGATAAAGTATAATTTGTAAGATGAAGAAAGTTGAGCTTTATTGGCTCTCATCATTTATACGCGCGGACCCTTATAAAGGGGGTATGCGGCTGGGAAGCCCCTTGTTTATTTACGCCGGACTCGCCTAACCGTGTCCGGGGTCGGAATGACCTGTGTTTAGGGGCCTTGACCTACAAGGTCCGAGTGGCTGTCAAGGCAGCCCCACGCTCTTCGTGGTCGAGGAACACTCGGAGTTACTCTTTAATGAGATTATGCCGCGTGGACCGGGCATTGTAAGTATAAGAGACGTGTAATGTGGTATTGCATTAAAGCGGGCGAAAGCTTTGCGTCCCAGTAGTGCTCGATGGCCACTGTAAAATGGGGCGCTATGGAGAGTGAGCTTTTCGCGACGGAGGTTGTCGGATGAACCGAACACAACCTCTAGTGGTACAGAGCCCGTATAATTGGCTTAAAGGCCTGGCGTCACTCCTTTGAAGGAAGTGCTGTTATGGCGAATTTTGGTAGGGTCTATCCCCATTCTGCGGACGGTGTCCTGGTATGGCAGGTGCCGCGCTGTGTTTTCGTGTTATCACATGAAGTGAGTTCACTGTTTTGACTTCTAGTGGGAAAGTCTTCTGTTTTCTGGAGTGCTGCTTTTGGGGTTCGTCACTTTCGCTTGGTGTGTCGAGCCCCTTGTGTTCGGCGTTAAGTCGGCCGGACTGCTTGAAGACCCAACAATCTCTGTGGGTATGGTTTGCAGGCTTCCCGGAGGTACCATGTATTTGACATAGCCTATCCAGAATCTTGTTTAGGTTGGATAGCTCGTCACTGTTGTCCTTGAGGGGCAGTGTTTTGTTATTCGGCCGAGAGCTTTTGAATCCGGCATTGACTGCCGTAATATTTGGGCCATTTTCCTTGTTCCGGCGCTGATCTTTTCTGCGTCGTGATTTCCCATTTCCATCCCTGACTTCGGATGTACTCGGGTCGCTGGTGCTGCATCTAGCCAGCCAGCTATCTTCCCCCGCGCAAAAGCGGGTCATGAGGCTTGTTAGTGCGGCCATTGTTCTTGGTTTTTCTTGGCCGAGGTGCCTGGCGAGCCATTCGTCTCGGACGTTGTGTTTAAAGGCTGCTAAGGCTTCAGCGTCCGGACAGTCGACTATTTGGTTCTTTTTAGTGAGGAACCTGTTCCAGAATTTGCGTGCTGACTCTCCGGGCTGTTGAGTTATGTGGCTTAAATCGTCTGCATCCGGAGGGCGGACATAAGTCCCCTGAAAGTTTGCTCGAAACGCATCCTCAAGCTCTTCCCAACTTCCAATGGTATTTTCTGGGAGGCTTTTGAGCCAATGCCGAGCTGGCCCTTTGAGCTTGAGGGGTAGGTATTTTATGGCATGGAGATCGTCTCCTCTGGCCATATGTATGTGTAGGATATAATCCTCAATCCAGACTCCGGGGTCTGTTGTTCCGTCATATGCCTCTATGTTTACGGGTTTGAATCCCGCTGGAAATCCATGATCCAGTACCTCGTCGGTGAAACATAGTGGGTGTGCGGCGCCCCTGTATTTGGGTGTGCCGTTGTCTTCAAATGCTCGGCGGGTTATGTTGCTTCCTGGAGTCTTCTTTTCTGGCCCATAGATAGACCTGGCCGGGTCATCCTTTTTCCGAGGATCTTTATGCTGATCGTGTGCCGGCTTGTGTGCGGCGCCCCTTGCTGTTCTTGGCCTGTCATCTGGTCGTCTATCCGCCAGGCGGCTTCTTTCTTTTTTGACTGCGGGGGCTCTAAGGCCTCCTCGTCAAATTCGGGCAACAGCTTGCGCTTCGGGTAGCTCTTTGTCTGGTGACTAGCGCCATATTTATCTCTGGTGTTGAGTTCTTTGCTCCATCTCATTCTGAGTGCGTCCTCCGCTGTTTTGAGCTTCCGCTTTTGCTTCTTCAAACTTCGTGCAGTGGCGACAAGCCTTTTATGAAGGTTCATATGCTCTGGTGATGTGAGATCATCTTCGCCGGGGATGGGTTGCTTGGTGGCATGTTCGTCGTCCACTGCTTCGCCCTGCTCTAGGGTCGGGTCCGTATGGGTGCCCTTTTTATCTAGGCCGGTCTTCGGGCGGCGCTTGTGTCGCCATTTTGGTTGTTTGTTGGGGGAGTTGTCCTTCGCCACGTCCCGTTTTTCATCGTTGTCGCTTCCTTTTGGTGTATCCACCATGTATACGTCGTGCGCTGGGGTGGCTTTCCGGTGCCCGATGGGTGCCGGTTCTTGGTCATCTCCGGCATCGTCGTCCATACCGTCGATGTCTTCGGAGTCGTAGTCTAGCATGTCGGTTAGATCGTCGACAGTGGCTACCAAGTGGGTGGTGGGTGGGCTTTGAATTTCTTCGTCGTCCGCATCCCAACCGTCCTGGCCGCAGTCCGGCCAGGGCTCTCCTGATAACGAGAGATACTTTAGCGAACTCAAGATGTCGCCGAAAGGTGAGTGTTGAAAGATGTCCGCTGCGGTGAACTCCATGATCGACGCCCAATCGGATTCGATCGGAGGGGGCGCGGGAGGTTCGGAGTCCGGCAAGGAGTCCGGCACCTCGGAGTCACAAGCTTCATGAGGGACAAGGTTAGTGTTCGGCTTTATCGCCGTAGAGGTTGCAGCCCCCGAGGCGGTGTCTAGCCATCCGTCCTCGATCTGCGCAGCCGGCTCCGAATTGAAGATCAGAGCGGACTCGAGTGCGGCCTCCAGGGTACTGTCCGGCTGCAGAGCTAAATCATGCCCATCGTAACAGTGCGGCGCGCTTGGCTGTGGCCCGAACCCATCGAAGATCAAGTCCCCGCGGATGTCAGCCGTGAAGTTTAAACTTCCAAATCTGACCTAACGGCCAGGGGCGTAGCTTTCGATCTGCTCCAGATGGCCAAGTGAATTGGCCCGCAGTGCAAAGCTGCCGAATACGAAGATCTGTCCGGGGAGGAAGGTCTCACCCTGGACTGCGTCGTTGTTGATGATCGAAGAAGCCATCGAGCCTATTGGTGACGACACAGAGGAACTCTCAATGAAAGCACCAATGTCGGTGTCAAAACCGGCGGATCTCGGGTAGGGGGTCCCGAACTGTGCGTCTAGGCGGATGGTAACAGGAGACAAGGGACACGATGTTTTACCCAGGTTCGGGCCCTCTTGATGGAGGTAAAACCCTACGTCCTGCTTGATTAATATTGATGATGTGTGTTACAAGAGTGGATCTACCACGAGATCAAGGAGGCTAAACCCTAGAAGCTAGCCTATGGTATGATTGTTGTTCGTCCTATGGACTAAAGCCATCTGGTTTATATAGACACCGGATAGGGCTAGGGTTACACAGAGTCGGTTACAATGGTAGGAAATCTACATATCCGTATCGCCAAGCTTGCCTTCCACGCCAAGGAAAGTCCCATCCGGACACGGGATGAAGTCTTCAATCTTGTATCTTCATAGTCTTGGAGTCCGGCCGATGATGATAGTTCGGCTATCCGGACACCCCCTAGTCCGGAACTCCCTCAGAGTGCCTCGTCAACACGTGCATGACCGTTGTCTCACTTACTGGTGGGTCCCAAGTTTGCGATCGCAATCTCTCTTCTCTCCATCGTCTAACCTTTGCACGGGCACACACGAAGAGCGGCGCTAGCTTGTCGTGGTGTTATTACAACTAAAAAAAGCTTGGAAAATAGAAGAATCACCTAGAACAAGAGACATTGTGGCTTGTCGAGACGGAGCTAACCACATCTATCCTCCGTGCCATGTTTTAATGATGAAGCTGTGTGGCTAGTGGGGTGTTTTCGACCGACTGGCTGGGTCCCGAGGTCGAACCATAGGTACTACGTCTAATATAATATATTTTTACACGCACATTTTTCCTCCGTGCCGAGACGTGGCACACCCTACCGCGCGGTTTCGGGGTCCTCCCGGGTGGTGCACACATATATTCTTCCTGACGTGGGACGCCCTACCGCACGTTTTCTGGGTCCTCCTCGGTCGTAGCGCCGAAGCAAGTAAATGAGTCGTCAAATCACGAAAGACCACCTTTCCCGCCAAGTACACCAGTGAAGCACGGTGGCTAGCTAGTTGGGCTACTTCGACCGATTAGCTAGGCCGCCGCCATATTTGTTTTTTCGCCCCTTTTTTTATCTACTTGCCGGCAGGTAAATTTAAATATCCACCGCGGCGTTGCTCTATTGTTTGGGTGCTGCAGGATTTTTAATTTTTTTATTGACGGGAGCAGGCGCGGCAGGATTTTTATTTTTTTGATTGACAGGAGCAGGCGCGGCATTGCTCCCACCAATTCACCTTGTTCCTCAACATGAACCAATAGGCACATAAGTCCTTCAGTGCAAAGCAGAAAAAAGACAGGGGATATGGGATCCCCTTGCCTTAGACCTCTGGAAGGAACAATAGTTTTGGTTTCATGAGAATTGTAGTGAACCTTTTATTCAAATGAAGTGACACATAACATACTATTTTACCCAATTAGCATGAAACCCATGCTTCAATATACTATAGCTTCCAATAACACCCACTCAACCCGACCACATGCCTTGTGCATGCCCAACTTCACAAGAGACCACCCTTAGTTTCCTTCTTTTTCTGACTGCATTCAATATCACATAGGCCACCAACATATTGTCAGTGATTAAATGCCCTGTGACAAATGCACTTTGTGTGGGACTAATAATTTTAGGCAAGAAAACCTTCAAGCAAGTTGCCAAGTTTTTTATATAACTTTGTAAACCACACTACAAAGGCTAGTAGGTCAGAACTGGGTAACTTTCTATGGTGCATTCAATTTGGGGATCGTGATGATGGTTGTATCATTCCATCACTAGATGTTGAGTATCATGCTTGTTTAGTAAACATAAGATAGACTAGGATTTTTTCTAGTTTTTCTTGTACTCCAAGATGGTCATGTACTCCTAAATATACGCCGACGAGGCTCAAGCAATACAATATCAATTCCACCAATCTACCTCTCTATTCCTCTTACATGGTATCAGCCTAGCCCCGGCCCAAACCCTAGTCGTCGTCGCTTCCGCACCGCATCGCCCTCGAGGCGGTCTGATACGTCTCCAACGTATCTATAATTTTTTATTGTTCCATGCTATTATATTATCTGTTTGGGATGTTTAATATGCATTTAATATGCTATTTTATATTATTTTTGGGACTAACCTATTAACCGAGGGCCCAGTGTCAGTTTCTGTTTTTTTGCATGTTTTAGAGTTTGGCAGAACAGGAATACCAAACGGAGTCCAAACGGAATAAAACTTCTGCGATGACCTTTCTTGGACGAGAAGCAAACCAGGAGACTTGGAGATGAAGTCGAAGATGCAACAAGGCGGCCACGAGGGTGGAGGGCGCGCCCAGGGGGGTAGGGCGCCCCCCTGCCTCGTGGGCCCCTCGGAGACCTCCTGACCTAGTTCCTTCGCCTATATATACTCTTATACCCCAAAACATCACGGGGAGCCACGAAACCACTTTTCCACCATGGCAACCTTATGTACTCGTGAGATCTCATCTAGGGGCCTTTTCCGACGTCCTGCCGGAAGAGGATTCGATCATGGAGGGCTTCTACATCAACACCCTTACCTTTCCAATGAAGCGTGAATAGTTTACTTCAGACCTACGGGTCCATAGCTAGTAGCTAGATGGCTTCTTCTCTCTCTTTGATTCTCAATACAATGTTCTCCTCAATGTTCTTGGAGATCTATTCGATGTAATATTGTTTTGCGGTGTGTTTGCCGAGATCCGATGAATTGTGGATTTATGATCAGATTATCTATGAATATTATTTGAGTCTTCTTTGAATTCTTATATGCATGACTGATATCTTTGCAAGTCTCTTCAAATTATCAGTTTAGTTTGGCCTACTAAATTGGTTTTCTTGCAATGGGAGAAGTGCTTAGCTTTGGGTTCAATCTTGCGGTGTCCTTTCCCAGTGACAGTAGGGGTAGCAAGGCACGTATTGTATTGTTGCCATTGAGGATAAAAAGATGGGGTTTTCATCATATTGCTTGAGTTAATTCCTCTGCATCATGTCATCTTACCTAATGTGTTACTCCGTTCTTTATGAACTTAATACTCTAGATGCATGCTGGATAGCGGTCGATGTGTGGAGTAATAGTAGTAGATGCAGGCAGGAGTCGGTCTACTTGACACGGACGTGATGCCTATATTCATGATCATTGCCTTAGATGTCGTCATAATTATGCACTCTTCTATCAATTGCTCGGCAGTAATTTGTTCACCCACCATAATATTTGCTATCTTGAGAGAAGCCACTAGTGAAACCTATGGCCCATGGGTCTATTTTATAATTTATATCATATTAGTTTTTCGTCAACTTGCCAATTTATGTTGTCGTTCCTTTAATTTGCAATCTTTACTTTCCAATCTATAAAACAAAAATACCAAAAATATTTACTTTACCATTTATCAATCTCTATCAGATCTCACTTTTGCAAGTAACCATGAAGGGATTGACAACCCCGTTATCGCATTGGGTGCAAGTTTTTTGATTGTTTGGGTGCAAGTTTGTTGATTTTTTATTGACAATCTATTAAAAGGAGGACTTAATATCCCTTAGTTTCCATTAGGACCCCGCTGCCACGGGAGGGTAGGACAAAACATGTCATGCAAGTTCTTTTCCATAAGCACGTATGACTATATTCGGAATACATGCCTACATTATATTGATGAACTAGAGCTAGTTCTGTCTCACCCTATGTTATAACTATTGCATGATGAATGCTATCCGACATAATTATCCATCACTGATCCATTGCCTACGAGCTCGTTTCATATTGATCTTTGCTAAGTTACTTCTCCGTTTCCATTGTTACGATTGCTACAAAACTGCTACTGTTACTTTTGCCACTGTTACCGTTACTTCCATACTATGCTACTAAATACTTTGTTGCAGATATTAAGTATTTCAGGTGTGGTTGAATTGACAACTCAGCTGCTAATACTTGAGAATATTCTTTGGCTCCCCTTGTGTCGAATCAATAAATTTGGGTTGAATACTCTACCCTCGAAAACTATTGTGATCCCCTATACTTGTGGGTTATCATACTGCGAGCCACCCGCCACCCCCAAATGCACACACCCGCACACACACCGCGGATCCACCACAACTACGATGCATGTTAAATTAATTATCCCACAGTGAACATATATATGTTACCAAAGGAGGGAAGTTTTAATTTCGAAAAAAGCAGAGATCATTAAGACATTTTAGTATATTAATTGATTGATTTTCTAAGGGTATAATGTGCAAAAATCAAATTTGAGCTACATGCAACACGCGACAATGCACCTAAATGGAATGCAAAAACACATGTGTCTCACTGGGTGCATGTTTACTCCCCGTGCAACAGATTTCAAACAATGAGAATCTTGATTTTTAAATTCTAGTACATCCAAAACTTATTTGAAGTTCATGAAACTTATCGTGTTTTCATATGAACACCAATACGAAGTTGCATTGTACTTTTTTTGGTCACATTGGAGACCAGTTTTGATGTAATCTTTATCTAATTACAAATGGGAGATTATTAATAATTGGGAACCAATATCCCAAACGGATTATTTACTCGAACCGTGAGCGTTAGACCAATAATGGATACGTGCCATGCTTCAGTTAAGCAATAAAGCGACAACATTAATCATCCAAATAGAAAAACAGTATACGTTGGGTTATATACAACAAGTCATCAACACACAATGACAACGAGGATACATGTTGGATTATAGATTATTTCCAACAAACCATTCTAGTACATACTAAAGTTTTTCTCACACAACAAATAACAAAACGATGAAATGAACTTTAGCTCAACCAATCCTCGGTGTTGGACACACTTGCTTTGAACCATAACTGATTCTCTGGGAAGGGCCTGCTATTGTCAATCTCGAGACCAACGCAGGACTGATCATCTAGGCTGAAGCGACCTATAGGATGCATATTGTGATAGCGAGGGTAGGGAACCATAGCAATGTCCGAGGTATAGATACAGTTGCTTCTCGTAAACGGTAGTAACATTGTGTCAACAGCAGCTGGATCGCCTTTCACCTTCATTGGATAGTTTTGTCCAAGGAAGAGCGAGTTTTCTCCAAGACTATCAATACTGAACCAGGGAGATGGTGTTGGCGCTAGCACACGAGTATCCATCCCGAATACCCTGCAATGGATGTTGGAATAGGTCCAGAGTGCAACCATGGGAGTCAACACCTGCTTCGTTAGTAACATCAGTAGTGCCCTATATACATACAAGAAGAGGTGATCCATCGGAATAAGTTGCCAGGCGCCAATGAGTATATAGGTCCTGCTCGTGATCATCACCATCGTCATCTCCCCCTTGGTTACAAAAAATTTCAAGTATAGGTGGTGGAATGTTCACAGGACCTTGGAAACACAAGAAGGTTAATTAGTAAAGGGAAGCTAACCCGCATGCATGTGAATGAAACAATTATAATTACGCTGGAAGACAAACGTACTGAAACCATAAGGATTCCATGCAAAAATAGTGCCACGAGTGGTGGCAGCAAACACAAGACCCTCGTATTGAATTGCATCACAATACTCATCCGTGTACATAAATTGATTTTTGAGCAATATCCATCGAGGCGTGGAAGTAAGGACGGCAACAAGCTTGTCGAAGATAGTAACAACTTCATAGTTCTTGTAATCCCAAGAGCGGTTGGGAACTCGAAAAATTTCTATCTTTCATAGACGACGGTCACCATGATCGTATTTGAACGTACGTAGATCATCTGTGTGCTCAACCTCAGGGCAGTCAATGATTTTTGGAAGTAGAACCCGGTGACGAGTGTACACATTCACAAGTTCCCACTCGCAGTTATACCCAATATAAACAACCCAAATCTCCATTTGCGCCTTCCCAATTCTTACCCTCAAGCGATGGCATGAACATCACACGTATCATTATCAAGCAGCATCAACTTGCACAAGGTGAGGCTTCCGTCGTCCCCACGCCGGCGACCAGCGTCATGGCGAAGAAGATGGGGGAGATTAAACCACTCCCGAACCCTTGGGTTCTTTGCAATGATGTTATTTGTTGAGTCGAGAATGGACTTGAACGAACCTGCCATGCTAGCCGAGGTGATGACGTCGCACCGATCAATGAGTTGCTCCACCATGTCATCTTTCAGAGCGGGGTAAGAATAACAGGGTCGTTTCCGGCCTGTTCCCTCCATGGGGAAGATGATCTAACAATGGTAGAAGGAAGGGTGAAGGCAAATGGAGGGAGGAAGAGCGTGCGGTAGCAGTTCCAAATCAAGAGGGAAAGGCAAGAGGTGGTGAACGGTTGCCACGGTACAAGAAGAAGCTAGTGGGGAGCGAACGGTTGCCACAGAGAGGTCACACACTGACAACAAGGCCGTCCTCTCAGACCTAGCGCCCGCGCGGGATGGCCTCCGTCCCCCACATGAGCGAAGCCACTTCACACCCCACACGTTTGGTCCGCCACGCTGCTAAGAGCAAGTACTACAAATAGTGGGCTTATAGCCTGCTTACATGGCATTTTTGCCTATGTGGAGGAGAGAGACATGAAGGATTCCTGCAACAAGGACAAGCGTGCCTATCACTCGGCCTGGATGGAGAAACTGGACAAAGCTCACGTGGTGTACGCGGCCAAGGAAGCGTACATGTGCTACGACATGTATAGGCAGATCGTTGACCTGAGGAAGTGCCTCCTTCCCCAAAACGGCCAGGGATCCAGCCGGAAGCAGAGCAATGGCAAGCGTCATCACAACAACAAGTAGATGATTAGATCCTCATTTCTCCTAGTTTAGTGTGCATGTAATTGCTTACTTTGGTGTGTGAAAATGTTATGTGTGTAGTCACTTGTGTAATTGTATGCTTAATTTGGTTATGCAATGCTGTCTTTTTAAGTATATATATGTTGATGCTCTGTAGACAGAGCAAATCACATCACACACGGACTAAAAAATGAAACCCGTCGGTGATGATTTCATCAATCACTCACAATTGTATGCCAACAATTGTTTGCTCACAACACACACGGCTTGTTAATAGGAAGCGTCTGTGTTGTTATCGGTCTTCTCACACATTTCTGATTACAGACCTGTTTGCTGCGTATCACACACACCTTGTTAAGTTGAACCGTTTTTGTTCTCTTGGCTCAACACAAACAATTCATCCGACTAAACTGTATGCCATATATCGCACACACCTTCATTTGGCTGCCCGTTTCTGGTGTTCCGCCTCATCACAAACAGTTCATCCGAGTGAACCGTATGCTCTACATCGCACACACCTTCATCTGGCAGCCCGTTTATTTTGTTCCTCCTCATCGCAAACAGTTAATTGAAATGAACTATTTCCCCAAAATCGCACATGCAACAAAAATTGGAACCGTGTTTGATGCATCCGTCATCGCAAACATTTTGCACCTTTTTTGACGGTTTTTCTACACCACCGTTTGCGATTATTTCATCGCACATAGTTTCATCGAAGGGTCTCCGATCGTAGTGTCACGTTAGCAGCATCCTACAGTAGTGAACAGTCACTTTTCACAAGACACGTTTAACTTGGGAGTCTGATATAGTTTACATCTCACATTATTTTTTAGCTTGTACTACTAATTTGTAGAAATGGCACTAATGACGAGACAATTTTAACTTGGTAGAGTGATATTCGTTGCGTCTTACATATGGTGTATAGCTTCCATTGCTTCTAATTTGTTGAAATGCCTTCTGCTTAGTTTACACATCATAAGCTGTGAATATGCAATCCTGTGAATATGCAATGGCACTAATGACGAGAGACCTTTAACTTGGTAGTGTGATATTGTTTGCATCTTGCATATGATTTATTTTTTGTACTGCTTCACATTTGTTTAAATGCCAGTTATGATGAGACACTGTTAACTTGGCAGAGCGATATTTGTAGCATCTTTCATATGGTGTCTACCTTCCATTGCATTGCTTCTAATTTATTGAAATGCCTTGCTCTTAGTTTACACATCATAGTTCTGATTATCTCATGCCGTCCTGTTTTTCGTACATATTACATCCTCCTATCATGTGGTTGTCTAACATCAAAGTTCAATTCGTCTATACCACGCATCAATTTGTTCTGAAGAACTAAATTTTTATTCCTTTTTCTTGCCGGCTTGACTTAACATGGCACAGAGAAAGAGGAAGGAACACAGAATGACAAGGGATGGTATTGATACATCTCCAACGTATCTACTTTTCCTAATGTTTTTCCTCTTGTTTTGGACTCTAATTTGCATGATTTGGATGGAACTAACCTCGGACTGACGCTATTTTCAGCAGAACTACCATGGTGTTGTTTTTGTGCAGAAATAAAAGTTCTCGGAATGGAACAAAACTTTGCGAGGATTTTTTATATCAAATAAGAGAATTTCTGGAGCCAGGAGGTACCTGAGGGGGGCACCTAGGTGGGCACAACCTACCTAGGCGCGCCAGCCCCGCCAGGCGTGCGTTGGTGGGTGCTGCCCACCTGGTGGCCCCGCTGACCATCAAACCGACGCTATAAAATCCCATATTTCCAGGAAAAAACAGGGAGAAAGAATTATTGCGTTTCATGAGACGGAGCCGCCGCCATCTCCTATTCTTCACCGGGAGGCCAGATCTGGAGTCCGTTTGGGGCTCCGGAGAGGGGGATCTTCGATCTTCGTCATCACCAACGCATCTCCATCGCCAATTCCATGATGATCCCCACTAGGAGTGAGTAATTCCTTCACAGGTTCGCTGGTCAGTGAGGAGTTGGATGAGATTCATCATGTAATCGAGTTAGTTTTGTTAGGGCTTGATCCCTAGTATCCACTATGTTTTGAGATTGATGTTGCTATGACTTTGCCATGCTTAATGCTTGTCACTTTGGGCCCGGGTGCCATGATTCCAGATTTGAACCATTTATGTTATCACCATTATATCCATGTTCTAGATCTGATCTTGCAAGTTATAGTCACATACTACATGTTATGATCCGGCAATCCCGGAGTGACAATAGTCGGGACCACTCCTAGTGATGACCGTAGTTTGAGGAGTTCATGTATTCATCGTGTGTTAATGCTTTGATCTGGTTCTCCATTAAAAGGAGGACTTAATATCCCTTAGTTTCCAATAGGACCCCGCTGCCATAGGAGGGTAGGACAAAAGATGTCATGCAAGTTCTTTCCATAAGCACGTATGACAATTTACGGAATACATGCCTACATTATATTTATGAACTGGAGCTAGTGCCATATCACCCTAGGTTATAACTGTCTTCTGATGAATATCATCCAACAAGTCACCGATCCAATGCCTACGAATTTATCTTATAGTGTTCTTGCTAAGTTACTACTGTTGCTACTGCTATCATTACTGCTACAATATCACTGCTATCATTGTGACTGTTACCGTTACTACTGCTGCTATGATCAAAACTATCATACTACTGTGCTACTAATCACTTTGGTGTAGATAATTAATCTCCAGGTGTGGTTGAATTGATAACTCAGCTCCTATTACCTTCAAATATTCTTTGGCTCCCCTTGTGTCGAATCTATAAATTTGGGTTGAATACTCTACCCTCGAAAACTATTGTGATCCCCTATACTTGTGGGATATCAAGACCTTTTTCTAGGGCCGTTGCCGGGGAGCATAGATATATTTGTTGAGTCACTTGGGATTATTATTATATTATCACTATGAAGAATATGAAGGATGCTAAGACTAACATTTTCCCCTCAAAGACGAGGGGAGGTAAGGAACTGCCATCCAGTTCTGCTTTAGATTCACCTTCTACTATAAGTAAACTCCACAACATGCTATTAATTCTGATATGTTGCAAGTTATTGATGATGCTACTTCTGCTATGAATGTTACTCATGATGATGCTAGTACCTTGCTTGATGATGATGTGCCACTAGGTGAATTCCTTGATGAACAAATTTCTAGAGTAAGACAACATGATATTGTTGAATCTGATGATGAACTTGAAATTGAAAATCTTGAAACACCTACTAGAACTAGTCCTCCTAGATATGAATTGCCAAAGGTATCGGAAGGTTATACTATGAATGAGGAGGCAACTGGAGATATTCTTGCTTGTAAGGATAGAGATGATCTAGAGAAATTATTATGCAAGTATAAAGAAAGATCTCTGAATGCTAAAATGAAATGTGATCCTGAGTTTGCTACTTCACCTATTGTTATTGCTGATAAGGATTATGAATTCTCTGTCGACCCAGAGTTAATCACTTTGGTTGAATCTGATCCTTTCCATGGTTATGAAACTGAAACTGTTGTGGCACATCTTACTAAGTTGAATGATATAACTACCCTTTTTGCTCATGATGAGAAGATTTGCTATTACTATATCCTCAAGTTATTTCCATTCTCATTAAAGGGTGATGCTAAAGCTTGGTACAATACTCTTGTTCCTGGTTGTGTGCATAGTCCCCAGGATATGATCTATTACTTATTTGAAAAATATTTCCATGCTCATAAGAAACAAGCTGCCTTGCAGGAAATATTTAACTTTGTGCAAATTGAAGAAGAGAGTCTCCCACAAGCTTGGGGGAGGCTTCTCCAATTGCTTAATGCTTTACCTGACCATCCTCTTAAGAAAAATGAGATACTTGATATCTTCTATAATGGATTAACCGATGCTTCTAGGGACTTGCTAGATAGTTGTGCCGGTTGTGTTTTTAGGGAACGAACTATTGGGCAAGCTGAGGAATTATTGAATAACATATTGAAAAATCATGATGATTGGACTCCTCCTAAAACACCTATTAAACCCACTCCGAAGAAGAGGGGTATCTTATATCTCAGTCCTGAAGATATGCAAGAGGCAAAGAAATCTATGAATTGGAAAAAGGTATTAAGGCCGAGGATGTTAAAACTTTACCACCTATCGAAGAAATACATGGGCTTGAAGCACCAACACCACCCAATGTGGTAGAGGTAAAATCTTTAATGAAATTCAATGATAGTGATGATCCTCATAATAAACATCCTAGTCAATGCCTTTATGAGTTTGATAATTACATTAGAAAGCAAGATCACTTCAATGCAAATGTTATGAAACAATTGAAATACAACTCTAATATGATTGCTCGCTTAAGTGACTTGTTATTTAGAATCTCAAATGATGTTAGAGGTGTAGGAAAACATGCCTATATGGTTCAAACTCAATTAGAACAAGTTGTTAAATCTCAAAGAGAGTTACTTGATGAAATGAACAATAATATAAGTGACTTTGCTGTTAGAGTAGCAACTAGAGGAGGTAAAATGACTCAGGAAGCACTTTATCCTAAGGGACATCCAAAGAGAATTGAACAAGATTCTCAAAGGAACAACACCACTACACCTAGTCCTTCTAAAAAGAAAAAGAAGAAGAAAAATGATAAGACTTTGCCTGCCTCTAGTCAACCTGAAGTAGAAAAACCTCCTAATAATGATAATGAAGTTTCTATCTCTGATGCTGAAACTCAATCTGGTAATGAACACTCACCTTCTGATAATGTAAAAGATAATTATGAGGTTCATGAAAACACTCAACCTAATGATAAAGAACCAGATAATGATGTTGAGATAGAACCAGTTGTTGATCTTGATAACCCACAACCTAAGAATAAGAGATATGACAAAAGAGACTTTGTTGCTAGAAAACATGGAAAGGAAAGAGAACCATGGGTTCAAAAGCCTATGCCCTTTCCACCTAAGTCAACTAAAAAGAAAGATGATGAAGAATTTGAACGCTTTGCTGAAATGATTAGGCCAGTCTTTCTGCCCACTCGCTTGACTGATATCTTGAAAATGCCTCCTTATGCAAAGTATATGAAAGACATCATCACCAATAAGAGAAAAATACCGGAATCTGGAATCTCCACTATGATTGCTAATTACACTTTCAAAGATGGAGTACCTAAAAAACTTGGAGATCCGGGAATACCAACTATACCTTGCTCCATTAAAAGAAATTATGTGAAAACTGCTTTATGTGATTTGGGAGCTAGTGTTAGTGTTATGCCTTTCTCTTTATATAAAAGACTTGATTTGAATAAACTCACACCTACTGAAATATCTTTGCAAATGGCTGATAAATCAACCACCATACCTATCGGTATTTGCGAGGATGTGCCCATTGTTGTTGCTAATGTTACTATTTTGACTGACTTTGTTATACATGAGATGCGCGAGGATGAAAACATGTCGATTATCCTTGGTAGACCCTTCTTGAATACCGCATGGGCTGTTATTGATTGTAGTAAAAGCAATGTCACTTTTCATATCAATGGTAATCAGCATACGGTGCACTTTCTAAAAACTACCTCCACCTACCGTCGAAAAGAAATATGAAATGCTTATTGTTTGGGACATTCATATCCCCATTGAGGTAACTTAGTGATTTACGAAAGTTCTTCGGTTTCATGCTAATCGAAAGTGGTTGTTAATAAGACTTGATCAACCTTATTAATCTATCATTTTTGAGAGGTATAAAGTTGATGAATTTAGTAAGCACTACCTTTTGTCCCTACCTTTTGTTTTCTGTTTTTATTAGTTAAATAAAATAAAATGCCATGCCTTTTCTGTTTTCTGAGTTTCCCGTGGAATAAAAATGACCCAAAAATAAAGGTTCTCAGAATGCTCTGAAAATCTGATACGATTTTTTTCTGAATATTTATGAATTTCTGGTGCAAATAATATCAAAGGGAGGTGCACCAGGTGGGCACAACCCACCTGGGCGCGCCAGGACCCCCAGGCGCGCCCTGGTGGGTATTACCCACCTAGTGTGCCCCTCACTTACTTCTTCATCCCACACCACTCCATTCACATAGAAAAAATCACTACCACACTCTCTCTCGTGTTCTTGCTCCCGAAACCGTGGATTTCGATCTCTTTGCTCGAAGCTCCATTTCTGAAACTGTTTCTGGGATTTGTTGCTTGGTATGTAACTCCTCCATGTGTCCAATTAGTTTTTGTTTTAGTGGTTTATATTTAGAATAATTAGCTACTCTTGGTGCTACTGTAGATGAGCTTGCATGTTGAATTCTTAGAGTTCTAAGTACTTTGAATGCTTGCTATGGCCTCTATACATCCCTATCAGTAGTTGCTATCAATTTTGTGAAGTTTTGTTGAGAAAAAATTTTTGTGGACTAAAAATTTCAGAATTTTGTTCATAGGAAAAAGATGAATATCTTTAGGAAGTTTGCTTCCAAGAAGAACTCCAAGGGGGTTATTGGGCAGTCATCTGACAATGATCTTCATATCCCGAGTTTGGAGGAGTTACGGCCGTGTGAGTGGCCGGACAATGAGTTCGTGGGAGAGGCCCGAATCCTCCAAGAGTTCAACCAATATGCTGCTAATGTCGGCCTCACTGACTTCATCGCAGTTGAATGTGAACAATATCATCTCCTCACAAATTCCTTTGTGCAAAACTTTCATTTTCATCCTAGGAATAATCCCCCTGAGGTGTCATTTAACTTATATGCTAAACACCACCAAATCCCACTTACTGAATTTTGTGACATATGCATGCTTCCTTCTGATGGGGGTTTGGTAGAGCCTAGGCCCTAAGAGTTTGATGGTTTTTACCATACTCTGACAGTGAGGGATGAGAGAGGAGTTTCGAGCACCACTGCCACTAGCTTGCAGTTTCCTGTCGTGCATTACTTTGCTTTATTTATCGCAAAGTGCTTGCTAGCGAGAGAGAAGGTGGGTTCACTTAGCGCCCTGGATTTTGCTGTTTTGTGTCGCGCACTTTATGGCGACAACTATTGTGGCACGTCGCCTTCACCTAAACAGATTCAAGGGTAAAATACATGGGGGCATTTACGCTACTCATTTGGCGACTCACTTCAATGTGCAGATACGCCAGTGATAATCCCCAAGTGCAGGGAATCATCATAGCAATTTCCAAAGGTGGAAGTGATAAGTATGGAGTGTTGAACCCACAAGGAGATAAAGGTAAGATCAATATTCTCTCAAGTCCTATCTGCCACTGATACGACTCTACGTACACCGAACGTTTGCTTCCAACTAGATACGAGAAATAAAACTACGTTGTGGATATGAAGAGGATAACTTTGCATGATATCGGAGAGCTAAAATATAAAAGTAGGTGTTGTTATCATAAAGTTAGAATATATTACTAAATATTATAAATAGCGAGTGTGGAATAATGATGGATCGGTGTGCGGAATTATCCTAGGCAATTGTTAACAAGACCGGTAGTCGTCATTGCAATTTCATATGAGGGAGAGGCATAAGCTAACATACTTTCTCTTCTTGGATCATATGCACTTATGATTGGAACTCGAGCAAGCATCCGCAACTACTAAAGATTATTAAGGTAAAACCCAACCATAACTTTAACATATCAAGTCCCCTTTATCCCATATGCCGTGACCCACTTATCCGTGTTTATGCTTCTGTCACTCAAGCAACACAGACAATAAGTAAACCATGGAAATATTGCAACACCCTACAGCAGGAATCCCTCACGCTTGCGCGACACAGAGGGCACAATAGGACAGCACCAAAATAAAACATACAACTCGTACCAATCTAGATCATCAATCAACCTAAAGACAAAAGATATCTACTCAAAACATCATAGGGTGGCAACACATCATTGGATCATAATATGTGGCATAAACCACCATGTTCAAGTAGGGATTACAGCGGGTGTGGGAGAGTGGACCTCGTAAAAGAGATGAGGATGGTGATGATGATGGTGATGTTGATGAAGACGATCACCGCGGCGATGATTCCCCTCCTGATGGCACTCTGGCGCCACCAAGAAGAGGAGGAGAAGTCCTCCCCCTTGTGTTTCCTCCTCCGTGGACTCCCCCTGGATGTGGAGAGGTTCTCCCTCTGGTCCTTGGCCTTCATGGCGATGATGGCCCCTCCGGGATCCTCCTCTATGGCCTCCGGTGATGATGGCCCCCTCCGGCAGGGTGCCAGAGAGGGCCTAAATTGATTTCTCGTGACTACAGAGGCTTGCGACGGCGGAACTTCCGATATAGGTTATTTTCTAGAGGTTCCAGTATTTATAGGAATTTTTGGCGTCGGTCTCACGTTAGAGGGGTCTCCGAATCGTCCATGAGATAGGGGCCCATGCCCAGGGGGTGGGCGCGCCCCCCACCCTCGTGGACAGCCCGGGACTCTTCTGGCCCAACTCTTTTACTCCAGGGGCTTCTTTTGGTCCATAAAAAAATTAAAAATTGGCACGTCAATTGGACTCCGTTTGGTATTCCTTTTCTGGAAAACTCAAAAATAAGGAAAAAACAGAAACTGGCACTGGGCTCTAGGTTAATAGGTTAGTCCCAAAAATCATATAAAATAGCATATAAATGCATATAAAACATCTATGATGGATAATATAATAGCATGAATACTTCATAAATTATAGATACGTTGGAGACGTATCAGCCAACATGATCACCCCTTGCCCAAGGTTTACTTAGACAGAGCAGCTATGAAGGACCACTAGTTTCTTGCTGCTGATTACCCTAATATTGACTTGCCTTAAAGTTTAGTTTTTAGTGAGATCACTCGTGATGTTATCCCCTTGCCTGCACCTGCTTTGTTTGACTATGTTGCCAGGAACAGATACAGAGTTATGCCTGAGGACATTGTCGCTTACCGGAACAACCTGGCGGCGACACAAGCGGAGCCTCAGCAGTGGGACCCTATGATGCCTCCTCCTCATCACTTCAACATTGGACCTCACGGCTTCTACGACTGGTGATTATCAAGTTAGGCCAAAAGCCTAAGCTTGAGGTGTACGTATTCCCACCGACATTACATTCATGTTCACACATTTCATTCCAATTGTGGGTGTCCACACTTTTTCACTCTATCATCCATATTTAATTTATTTTCTTGCTTTCTTCTTGTGTGTTTGAAAAAACTTTGAGAAAATCCCAAAAATGTGTATCTTGCTTCTTTTTGATTTTTATTTCTAGTTTAAATTATTGTAGTACTAAAAAGAAAACCCCAAAAGATTTCCTTATTCTTATATTACTTGTTGGGAGCTTTCCCGTGTAAATAGTTTTTCTCGTTTTTCCTTTTTCCTTTTTTGTTTGCTTGTTCTAAAAGAAAACCAAAAACTCCAAAAAAATATTTTAGTGTGTTTCTCTGAATTTCTTTATCTTTTATCGAGTCATACCAAGGAGAAGACCACGATGAAAATGTTGAGTGGCTCCCATTTGGATTGTTGATCTAACAAAGAGCCCATATTACCTTGTCTTCTCCTCTTGAATAAAATGTTTGCAGATTCCAGCTTAGTCCACGACACTCTTGCACTATTATTATTTCGAGTCGTTCGGTCATGCAAGTGAAAGGCAATAATGACGATATTAGATGAACTGGTCATGGCAGAGAGAAACGGGTATGGACTCGACTTGTTCTGTTTTTGTAAATATGTTTAACCTAGTATCCATGCTTCAACCTATTATGATCAAACATGTTTGCAATGAAAATTAGAGATTATAGTTTCTCATGCCATGCATAAGTAGCTAGGAGTGAAAAATGTCTTATCTTGGACATCAACATTGCGTTAAAATGATTGTGATGTAGTATGATGATATGCTATCCTCCTCTGAATGTTCGAGTGGCTTGACTTGGCACATGTTCATGCATGTAGTTGAATCAAAATCAACATAGCCTCTATGATATTTATGTTCATGGTGTTCATATCCTACTCATGCTAGTATCCAATGTTACTTATGCATAATGCATGCTCATGACCATTGTTGCTCTCTAGCTGGCCGCTTCTCAACCTATTTGCTAGCCTTCGCCTGTACTAAGTGGGAACTCTACTTGTACATCAAAAACCTGAAACCCAAGTTATTCCAGATGAGTCCACCATACCTACCTATATGTGGTATTACCCTGCCGTCCTAAGTAAATTTGCATGTGCCACCTCTAAAAACTTCAAATAAATATCCTTTTTGTGTGCCTGGATTGTTTATGGAATGACAGGAGGTAGTCGGTATCTTCCATGCTAAGCGGGTTATTCTCAGGTCGAGTGTTTATTCACTTGCCATTGCACGAGAAAAGGGCGGTAATAGGGATGCCCAGTCCCAAACTGCAAAAAGAAAAGAGGTTACAAATAATCAAACCAAAACTCCCAATGGAGTCATAACCTTTACATTTCTGCTTGGGAACCGCTACTAGCATGCTTAACATGGAAGATATCGATAACTGATGGTCATGAAGTGAATGAGAAGGGTGCATGTCTCAAAATATCATTTACCTCTGTCTTAAAAACTTGAGCTTTGGCACCTCTGCAAATCACTGCTTCCCTCTGCGAAGGGACTATCTGTTTACTTTTATGTTGTGTCATCACCTTCTCAAATAAGCGCCAGGACCTGAGAGCACTGCTGTCATGCTGATGCATTGTGTATAGCTAATGCTGGGTGCATCATCACTGGATCTTTTCTACCATGAATTACAATGTTTAGTCACTACTTGAACTTTGGAGGTGCTCTGCATTTATGTTTTGCGGTCTCAGAAAGGGCTAGCGAGATACCACTATTGTCATATTATATCATGGTTGTTTTAACAACATGTTGCTATTTGAGATATCTTATTATTGCTCTCTAGTTGTTTATGTCATTGATATGAGCTCATATAATTTTTAAGAGTTATTGTCGACATGGTTAGTTATAATCCTTGCTGAAAACATGGGTGTTGTTTAAGCTTATTTATGAAACAAGAGCAAAAGAGTTCGTAAAAGTTTTTCTTTTTCACTTTCAGTTTATCAACTGAATTGCTTGAGGACAAGCAAAGGTTTAAGCTTGGGGGAGTTGATACGTCTCCAACGTATCTACTTTTCCTAACGCTTTCCTCTTGTTTTGGACTCTAATTTGCATGATTTGAATGGGACTAACCCCGGACTGACATTGTTTTCAGCAGAACTACCACGGTGTTGTTTTTGTGCAGAAATAAAAGTTCTCAAAATAGAACGAAACTTTGCAAGGATTTTTTATACCAAATAAGAGAATTTCTGGAGCCAGGAGGTACCTGAGGGGGGGCACCTGGGTGGGTACAACCCACCAGGGCATGCCAGCCCCCCAGGTGCACCCTGGTGTGTGCTGCCTCACCCTGTGCAAAACCAAACCGAAAACTGAACCGAAAAAACTAAACCGAACCGAAAATTCAGTTTTTTCAGGTTTTGGTCATGGTTTCAGTTTGCAAAATCCAAAACCATACTCAATTCGGTTTTTTCGGTTTAAAACCGAAAATATTCGGTAAAATCGAACTAAACTGCAAGCCCAACAACATAAAAAAATTACGGGCCCAGTCGGCCAGCCCAATAGGCAATGGCCCTAGGTCAACTCACAAATCCCTCACGCTGAGCCGCAACCCGTAGAGGAGAGACCGAGGCCAGCCGCACAGAGCACAATATGGGTGGCCGCGGCGCCCTAGCTTAGCTAGGTCATACTCCAGTGCATCCATCTGCGCTCTGCGGATCCGGCCCCTCCGCGGCTCCGCAGCAGGCGAAGCTCCGTGCGTCCGTCCATCTCCCCTTCATCCTCCATCGCGCACACCGGTGACGCTGACCTCCACCATCCATCATCTGCATCGCCGCTGACCTCTGGCTCCGCCCTCTTTCCTCCACGCCGTTGAGTCGCCGACTCGCTGACCTCCGTGGCTCCGCCCTCTGTCGCGCTCGCCGATGCACGGTTCCATGGAGCAACACGAGCCGTCGATGCCATCATGGTAAGCCTGTTCTTTGACCTTGAGTTCGATCTGGTTGGATACTTGTTCAGTAGCATAGCATCTCCCTGATCTCATGATATTTGTTCAGTAACATAGTTGGTTCAGTTTGGTTGTAGTAGTAGTGGCTGAGAAAAACAAGTATTTCTTCAGTAGTAGACTAGTAGTAGCGGCTGAAGTAGTGTTTGTTTTCTACTGAAAAATTATTTCTTCGGTGTTGGTTCTGTTATTAGTACTAATCTGAATGGGAACTACCTAACTTATTTCTTCAGGTGTTCGATAGTGTCAACCTTGGTGCTGGTTATGTTGCTAGTCAAGGTTCCTTACCTGAAACACAACCTGATGTTATCCCTGACAGTGTTAGCAAGAAAAGGAACAAGAGGTCAAAGGCATGGACACACTTCACAATTCAGGTGGATGATCCGGATCATGCAAACTACAACTATTGTAGTGCTGTACTGGGTTGCAAATCCACATCGGCAGGTACTGCTTCTTTAGTAAACCATTTGAAGATTTGCAAAAAAAATCCTGCCCACATCGGTAGCAATCAGACTAAGCTTACATACCAAGTTTGTGCTGATGGCAACTCTGTGGTTCCTTGGCAATACAATGAGAAAGAAGTTAGAGAAGCATTTGCTCGCATGATTGTGGTAGATGAGCTTCTGTTCATATTTGCATAGAAAGAAGGTTTTTAGGTTCTTCATGTCTAAAGCTTGCCCTAGGTTCAATGTGCCATCTAGGACCACTATGTATAGAGCTATCATTGCTCTTTATGAAACTGAGAAAGCTATGCTTAGAAAATATTTCATCGATTCACGTCAAACTGTTTGCCTCACCACTGATACATGGACATCAAAAAGACAACAAAGCTACATGGTTCTTACTGCACATTTCATCGATTCTGCGTGGAACCTTAGGAAAAAAATTATTAGCTTTGTCTTGGTAGATGGACACAAAGGGGACGATATTGGGAAATCATTAGAAAAATTACTGATTGAGTGGGGCATTGAACGAGTGTGCACTATTACCGTAGATAATGCGAGTTCTAATGACACTTGCTTAGCCTACATGAAGAGATCTTTGACTAATAGGGGATGCACACATGCAAGAAGCCAATATCTTCACATGAGGTGTGTGGCTCACATTGTTAATCTTGTGGTTCAAGATGGCTAAAGATAATGTGCCATCCTGTAAACAGAATTCGCCGTGCTATCATGTTTGTTAGAGCCTCCCCAACTAGACTGGATGTATTTAAGAAGTGTGTGCAGCTCAGCAAGGTAGCGAGCAAAGGTTTGATTAATATTGATGTGGATACTAGATGGAACTCTACATTTGTAATGCTAGACAATGTTGAGAAATTTGAGAGGGCATTTGAGCAATATGCACTTCATGATCCCAACTACAAGACCGAGTTGGAAAAAACTGGTCCAGAACCTAAGCCCGATGCTCTTGACCAGCGGGGTCCTCCAACTCAAAGTGATTGGGTATATATTCGTGAGTTCAAACAATTCCTCCAACACTTCTATGACCTCACTAATAAGGTTTCTGGCACCAAGTATGTTACAGGCAACACCTTCTTGGAAGAGATTGCTGATGTTAACTTTTTGTTGGGTGAATGGAGTGATCATGTGATTTGTGGTGATGATGAAATATTTAAATGCATGGCTCTCAAGATGAAAGCGAAGTATGAGAAGTATTGGGGTGATCATGAAAAGATGAACAAATATATATTCATTGTGGCCATCCTTGATCCTAGGTATGTGGTTGATTGGTTGTTGTTCTTTTGTCAAATATATGTATGTTATTCTTAATGTATTTCTAACTTGTCTTCTCTTGTCTTAATTCTTTATGCAAGGACCAAGGAATCTCATTTCTTTAAGGACATGGTTGAAGACACCTATGGCTGTATAATAGGTAACATAATCTTGACTTCTTCACACAATGAATTTGTCTCTCTTTTTGGAGAATACAAAGAATTATATGGAACCAACTCTACTAGTGAATTAGCATCACAAGCTCGTGCTAGTGAAAATGCTTCTGAAAGTTCTCTTATGAGGTCACGCTACAACAAGAAGAGAATGAGAACTTGTGGAGAGGGTAGCACTAGCTCAAATATGAGAACTGAATTAGACAAGTACCTAGCTGAGGATACCGAAGAGTTGACTGCAGAATTTGACCTTCTTGAGTGGTGGAAGTTGAATGCTGCTCGCTTTCCTGTCCTGTCAAAAATAGCTCGTGATATACTAGCAATCCCTATCTCAATGGTTGCTTCTGAATCAGCTTTTAGCACTAGTGGCCGTATTCTTGATGACTTTAGAAGCTCTTTGACACCAGCGACACTCCAAGCGTTGATATGTACACAAGATTGGCTGCGTAGTAAGCCTATCAATGTTGAACTTGATCTTGCTGAGTTGACCAAACTGGAGGAAGGTACTTAAATGGATGTGCATTTCAGTTATTTCTATGACCATGCAAAATTTATGTTATTTACTTGATCATGCAATATTTCTGTTACTTTTTGTAGGTGTGGGAGCCCTTCGATTGGAGGATAATGGTGTAATATCGATTGATTGATCTTCATGTGTGGAACTAGAGTGGAAACTTGTGCAAGTTGTTGCCTGAAGTGATGAAGTTTGTGTGTGTCATCTGTCATGTGTTGAACCCATTTTGCAATATGTTGAACTTGGCTGTGTCGAACTTGGTTGTTCTAGAATTTAATGTACTTTTATGCGCCAGAATTTCATATGAACTTGTAATGGAGTTTATTATCTTGATGTGTTCTCATGCTTGATTCATGCTGGACATGTCTTTGTTCCAGAATTTCTTCATGTTATTGTATTGGACATGTACTGTTCCAGAATTTCTTCATGTTATTGTACTGGACATGTACAGAGTGTCTAAGTGCTTGTACTAGATTGATTTGTGCCTTGTGTTATTATGTAGTCTTGCTGGTGCTTGACTCCTTGTATTTGTAGTCTTGACCTTGTACTGGATTGTGCTTGTATGTACTAAGTGCTTGTACTGGAACATAAATTGTGTAGAATTTCTTCAAACACGTCACTAGGTTGTGCTTGTACCCCTTACTTGTACTAAATATGTTTCTTCATGGAGCAGAACCATGTCTTGATCAGAAGTTCGCGTCAACTTTGGTTAATTTGGTTATTACCGAAACCGAACCGAAAGCAAACGGTTACAACCGAAACCGAACCGTATCTATGTATAAAACCGTATAAACCAAAGTATAAAAACCTTATAAACCGATAACTGTATAAACCGAACCGAATCAAACCGAAAAAACCGAATGCACAGGCTGAGTGCTGCCCACCTGGTGGCCCTGCTGACCCTCAAACTGATGCTATAAAATCTCATATTTCCAAAAAAATCAGGGAGAAAGAATTATTGCATTAAACAAGATGAAGCCGCCGCAGTCTCCTGTTCTTCACCGGGAGGCCAGATCTGGAGTCCGTTTGGGGCTCCGGAGAGGGGGATCTTCGATCTTCGTCATCACCAACGCATCTCCATCGCCAATTCCATGATGCTCCCCACCGGGAGTGAGTAATTCCTTCGTAGGCTCGCTGGTCGGTGAGGAGTTGGATGAGATTCATCATGTAATCAAGTTAGTTTTGTTAGGGCTCGATCCCTGGTATCCACTATGTTCTAAGATTGATGTTGCTATGACTTTGCCATGCTTAATGCTTGTCACTTTGGGCCCGGGTGTCATGATTCCAGATCTGAACCGTTTATGTTATCACCATTATATCCATGTTCTAGATCCGATCTTGCAAGTTATAGTCACCTACTACGTGTTATGATCCGACAACCCTGGAGTGACAATAGCCGGGACCACTCCCGGTGATGATCGTAGTTTGAGGAGTTCATGTATTCATCGTGTGTTAATGCTTTGTTCCAGTTCTCTATTAAAAGGAGGCCTTAATATCCCTTAGTTTCCAATAGGACCCCGCTGCCACAGGATGGTAGGACAAAAGATGCCATGCAAGTCCTTTCCATAAGCATGTATGACTATTTACGGAATACATGCCTACATTATATTTATGAACTGGAGCTAGTGTTGTATCGCCCTAGGTTATAACTGTCTCATGATGAGTATCATCCAACGAGTCACCGATCCAATGCCTACGAATTTATCTTATAGTGTTCTTGCTAAGTTACTACTGTTGCCTGCTACAATATCATTGCTATCACTGTTACTGTTACCGTTACTACTGCTGCTATCATCAAAACTATCATACTACTGTGCTACTAATCACTTTGCTGCAGATAATTAATCTCTAGGTGTGGTTGAATTGAAAACTCAACTACTAATACCTTAAATTTGGGTTGAATACTCTACCCTCGAAAACTGTTGTGATCCCCTATACTTGTGGGTTATCAGGTATTAGTACTAAGGACACACGAAAACGGAAGCGGAAGAATTATGCAGGTTCTGCTGGTACTGATGGTGCAATAGAAGGTCAAAGTCCAGCAGAAAATTGTACAAATGTGGCATCCCATGCTCCATGATCTGCAAAACAAGGCAAATAGAAACTAATAGCTGCCACCAAACAAGCAGAGACAACCCTAGTTGTTGCAACACCTTCCACAGTACCACTAGCTGCATGAGTTACTCGTTTGTTAACTCAGCCAGCAGCACGTTCCCAAGCTCCCTTGCCACCTGACACTACTTCCAAAACACTCTTGACACAAGACGAGTTGGCAAGATCAGATGAACCTTGTGAGCTTCAACAACAAGAAGGTAGTTGTTGGAGTCAAGTTACAGTTACATGCTTCTTTATATGTAGTCTCACAGTCTGATGTATACTAACACTTCATATGTTCGTTGTTGGACTAGCACCTAGGCGCAAGAGGAAACAAACATCAGGGATAATGCTCGATAGGTTAACTAAATCTAGAGGAGGAAGAATGGAGATCCGTTTTGAGGCAGGTTTGAAAAGGCCATGTGATGCTACAGAATCAACCAAGTTAGTATCAGAGGCAGGGGTTACCGTTAGGTGCCATGCACGTATCCTCCCAACATGGATTGAGTACAGGAATGACAAAGACGAAACCCAGTTCAACACCTTCCTCGACTATTTATCTGTAAGTATGGTTATGTATGGAAACTAGTAATATCGTCTTGCTTTGTCCCATACTTTCTAGGTTGCTGATAATGAGACTCCCATAATTTTCAACAGATAAGGTTCAAGTTGGATAGCCAAGATGATGCAACCAGACAAGCTTGCACCCATATTTTCAAGTCTGCTTTGTGATAGTGTCGGTATAAATTGAGGAAAACTCACTTTGAAAGCAAGGCTAACAGTGAACTTGCCCAAACATCTCCAGTGGAAAATATATCGGATGAAGACTGGAGAGGCCTCGTTAAACACTGGTATGATCCAAAGTATCAGGTACGTTGTATGTATGTGATTAGATCACATGTTGAACTCCTATTTATGCATGTGCCTCACAAATCTATCTTCTTGTGAACTGTTCAAAGAACGAGGCCAACCGTATGAAACTGAAATTCCAACAAACGACAGGATCTCATAGCTATATTGCACACTGCGAGACTCTTGTAATTAGCTGTTGTTTCACTCTTTTCGTTGTGCCATATTATCAGATCTATATTGACTTGTTCCAAATGCAGAGGAAAGCCCGCAAGGACCAAAAAGTACCTGAACCAAATGTTGTGGAAATCTTCAAGGACTGTCACACCAGCAATACGAAGGGCCTGACTACACCAGTCAAAGCCATTGTTGTAAGTCCTTAATCCTCATGCCTTTTAACTACTACTTACTCTGACTTGTGCATTGAACTTCATGGTTTGCAGCCAATGTCTATTACTCTTTTCAATTTTGTACACAATTTTCTTAGCGTATCATTGCACCTTACAAGGTTTAAAAGAGAGGAGTGATGTCCCTTTGATCTTGATCTGTAATCTAGTTCCGTGCTAGACTTGCCCACACAATGTTACAATTGCCTGTTTGTCTGTTTGTTTTGTGATATGAATGATGTCATACTATGCTTACCGTATTATAAACTTTGTCTCATTATCCTTAGCTGTCAATACAATGTGAAGAAATAGACAACACATTAGCCATGGTACATGGCCATATGTTTGGAACCTGGTTTTATTATGTACTTTGCAGTAAAATACAACTAATATTTTACACGGGTTCACCAGAATAAGTTCTGACCAAAGCTATTTTGTTTGGTTTTGCTGCCTCCTTAATATCTTCTGTTCTGGTACTATTAATGTAGAAACTCAACGTTCCATCGAGCTATGGAAAAAATGGTGGAACCGCCACCTTCTGAAGGTGACAAGGCAACTATAACCGCAATGTCACCTCTTGCTGCAGTGGGTCAGTACCTGTCCACTAACAGTGCCAAAAGCATGTTCCTGCGTAATACTGGGTTGGTTGTTAAGGCAATCTCGTCCAAACTGCCTCATGATCAAGATATGCAAGCTCAAAACAATGTTATATCTATGCTCCAGACACAAGTCCATTCCCTAACAGAGACCCTTTGTGAAACAAGGACAACCATTGTTCGATATCGTCAAGATATGCATGGTTTTGAAACCAGACTATCAAACATTTGTTATGTTGTTCATGAGCCTAGGAGAAATGAAGGCGAAGGTTATGGTGCTCCATGGGACAGTACAACATGAAAACGTAACACTCAGGTCAAATGAACCAAGCTTTTGAACTTCTGGTGGTGCATTTATCTGCCAGACTGATAACTTTTATGCCAACCTTCCTTTTGTTTTATGGTTGTAATTTGTTTTGTTGCGATAAAAAAATTGTTCTTAACGTGCAACCACCGGCTGAAGAAAACAGCAAGCCATTGTTGTATAGTGTAGGGTGTTCCCTATATTTGCATTGGTGGGCAACTTTGATGCCCACTGGATGTAATATGTGCAATCGCCTTAATAGCCTAGCGTTAGTTTTGGGCTTATTTATTTCCTAGTCTTCTTTTTCCCTGGTTTGCTAGTGGCCGCAACAACCATGGGCCATATACGGACCATGGTAACCTTGAGCCTGCTATAGGCCGTAGGATCCATGGGCCTCCTACGGGCCGTCGGATAAATGGGCCTCGAACGGGCCATAAAATCGGTGGGCCTCGGGCCGTCGGATAGATGGGCCCACATGGGCTGTAAACAGGCGTAATTGGTATCGGGCCAGCACAGTAATAGGTTGGAAGATAGTAAAGGCTTAATTCTATCACAGGCATAACGGGTCGTTAATGGGCCAGAATATAGGACGGGCTGGAAACGGCGCAACGGGTTAACATGCCACAAACGGGTCGATCCTAACCATAGGCCAAATTTGGCCCATTAGGGGAACATGCCAGTAACGGGCCAGAAGTAATCGAGGGCCGAAAAGGAGCCTAGAACGTATGGGCCGTCAGTAGGCTGAAAGCTAACACAGACGGGAAATGGCCCATGTGAATCATGGGCCGTTAATGGGTACAAAGAAATTTACTGTTCATTATGGGCCAGAGTCACCGTGGGCCACTAAAGGGCCTAAAGATATGAAAGGCCTCATACGGGACAAAAGACGTCGTGGGCCATACATGGGCCAAAAGTGAAATGGGCTGGCATTATATTCGACGGCCCACATAATGTTGTTGGGCCGATTTCAGGAAGGCCCTAATGGGTCGTGAGTTAGCGGGCCGTAAAATGGGCTATATGCGAACATACCGTTAACAGGCTTTTCATGGGCCGACCCGCTAACTTTTGACCAAGTCAAATGGGCCGGCCTTTGTAAGCTAAATGGGCCAGTGTTGGGCCGTCGCACATGTCGACATATCATAGACGCCTATCTGACCCAATGACGAGCTGACACATGTTTCCTTCTGCCAATGAGAATTTTACACATGGAAAATCCCCATTGGTCCAGGCTGTTAATGGGTTATCGGATCAAAAACCAGACATGATAGCTTAACGGTGATACGTCTCCGTCGTATCTATAATTTTTGATTGTTTCATGCCAATATTATTCAACTTTCATATACTTTTGGCAACTTTTTATACTATTTTTGGGACTAACATATTGATCCAGTGCCCAGTGTCAGTTCCTGCTTGTTGCAAGTTTTATGTTTCGCAGAAACCCAATATCAAAAACGGGATAAAACGGATGGAGAATTATTTTGGAATATTTGTGATTTTTGGGAGGACGAATCAACGTAAGACGGTGCCCGAGGGGGCCACGAGACAGGGGGCGCGCCCCAGGGGGGCAGACACGCCCTGGACTCTCCTGGGTACCCCATAAGGCGGTTGACTCCCTTCTTTTGCCTCAAGAAAGCTAATTTTATGAGAAAAATCTGGGCAAAAGATTCACCCCAATCGGAGTTACGGATCTCCGGATAGAAAAGAAACAGTGAAGGGGCAGAATCTGAGAACGCAGAAATAGAGAGAGACAGAGAGATAGATCCAATCTCGGAGGGGCTCTCGCCCCTCCCATGCCATGGGAGCCAAGGAACAGAGGGGAAACCCTTCTCCCATCTAGGGAGGAGGTCAAGGAAGAAGAAGTAGAAGGGGGGCCCTCTCCCCCTTGCTTTCGGTGGCACCGGAACTCCGCCGGGGGCCATCATCATCACCGCGATCTTCACCAACAACTTCACCGCTTCATCACCAACTCTTCCCCCCTCTATGCAGCAGTGTAACCTCTCTCTTACCTGCTATAATATCTACTTAAACATGGTGCTCAATGCTATATATTATTTCTCAATGATGTATGGCTATCTTATGATGTTTGAGTAGACCCGTTTTGTCCTATGGGTTAATTGATGATCGTGATTGGTTTGAGTTGCATGTTTTATTATTGGTGCTGTCCTATGGTGCTCTCCGTGTCGCGCACGCGTGAGGGATTATCGCTGTAGGGTTTGCAATATGTTCATGATTTGCTTATGGTGGGTGGCGTGAGTGACAGAAGCAGAGACCCGAGTAACTATGTTGTTTGCGTATGGGATAAAGGGGACTTGATGCTTTAATGCTATGGTTGGGTTTTACCTTAATGATCTTTAGTAGTTGCGGATGCTTGCTAGAGTTCCAATCATAAGTGCATATGATCCAAGAAGAGAAAGTATGTTAGCTTAGGCCTCTCCCTCAAATAAAATTGCAATAGTGAGTACCGGTCTAGTTATCGATTGCCTTGGACAAATAACTTTCTCGTGACAAAAAGCTCTCTACTAAAACTAATTTAGTTGCTTTTTTTATCTAAACAGCCCCTAGTTTATATTTACGTGTTCTTTATTATCTTGCAAACCTATCCTATCACACGTATAAAGTACTTCTAGTTTCATACTTGTTCTAGGTAAAGCAAACACTAAGCATGCGTAGAGTCGTATCAGTGGCAGATAGGACTTGAGAGAATATTTGTTCTACCTTTAGCTCCTCGTTGGGTTCGACACTCTTATCGAAAGAGGCTACAATTATCCCCTATACTTGTGGGTTATCAAACGGCGACCTGCTACGGTGGATGCCACATGTTAGTTACCCTTAACGAGAGCACTTCCATGACGCACACTTCTATCATGGAAGTGAACACTTCCATGATGATAATTTTGGTATTGTCATGGAACACTTCTACGACAGCACATGTATGACTATCTTGATTCTATCATAGAATCATCATGGATGTACATACATGAAAGAAAATGTGACCTACTATGACAAATATGTATCATCACGGAAGTGTATTTTTTTGTAGTGAAGCGCAGCCTCTAGCACATCCACCTTTTCCAAGCATGCCAATCCACCAATGCACCACCTCTTCCATCAACCTCCTCAACAAGGAAAACGAGAAATCGCCTTAGCCGGCAACATGATCGAGACGCCGTGATGCGCGTCATTGCCAGGGTTGAGCAGATCCTTGGCGCATGGCGCTTCAGCGTCGCGGATCAAGATAGCTATGTCAGCTCCAAGAGGCTGCAGTTCGCCGCACAACATGATCAATGGTGCGCCATAGAGCAAGCTAGGCGCATCTGCGCCGATAGGCTGTGGCTCACCCCACAGCGAGACTGTTGAGCGCCACAGAGCGAGAGGCGCGGCGTGCTACACAGCAAGAGCGGATCCATCGGTGCTTGCCTGCTATCGACAGGGCGTTGCAGCTGGTACACATCCCGTCAGTACCCCCATTCACCACCAGGAGTGGGCAGAGGCTGTCGGCACTGTACTTGCACCAGAGGCCGGTCGTGCCATACTTGCACCAGATGACCGCCGCGCTGTTTGCATGGGTCGAGCCATTTGCGTTGTCCGCTGCCCGCTCGATGCCAACGCACTGGTCTCTAGGCGTGATCGCCTCCTTGGCGCAGGTGCCCACCTAGGCACGATGGAGGAACATGGTCGTCGCATCCTCGAGCTGGTGATCTCCAATGAAATAGCCAACTTGGAGCTCGAGATCACGCTCCAGATGTACCGCGAGCATGTCGACCGCTTGGACGAACGCCTGCACGAGTTTAGGTAGAGCCAAGAGCTATCGTTGGCAAGGGTTGTTAGTCATGGTCTCATGGGCGCATTTTATTTTTGTTGGGGAACGTAGTAATTTCAAAAAAATTCCTACGCACACGCAAGATCATGGTGATGCATAGCAACGAGAGGGGAGAGTGTTGTCCACGTATCCTCGTAGACCGAAAGCGGAAGCGTTAGCACAACGCGGTTGATGTAGTCGTACGTCTTCACGATCCGACCGATCCAAGTACCGAACGCACGGCACCTCCGAGTTCAGCACATGTTCAGCTCGATGACGTCCCACGAACTCCGATCCAGCAGGGCTTTGCGGGAGAGTTCCATCAGCACGAAGGCGTGATGACAGTGTCGATGATGCTACCGACGCAGGGCTTCTCCTAAGCACCGATACGATATTACCGAGGTGGAATATGGTGGAGGGGGGCACCGCACACGGCTAAGAGATCAAGAGATCAATTGTTGTGTCTAGAGGTGCCCCCCCGCCCCCCGTATATAAAGGAGCAAAGGGGGAGGCGGCCGACCTAGGAGGAGGGCGCGCCAAGGGTGGGGAGTACTACTAGGACTCCCAAGTTCTCGTAGGATTCCCCTTTCCTTTTTGGAGTAGGAGAGAAGGAAAGAGGGGGAGAGGGAGAAGGAAAAGGGGGCTGCACCCCTTGTCCAATTTGGACTAGAGGGGGCGCGCGCGCCTCCTTCCTTTTGGCCTCTCTCCTCTATTCCCGTATGGCCCAATAATTCCCATATACTCCCCGGTGAGTTCTCGTAACTCTCCGGTACTCCGAAAAATACTCGAATCACTCAGAACCTTTACGAAGTCCGAATATAGTCATCCAATATATTGATCTTTACGTCTCGACCATTTCGAGACTCCTCGTCATCTCCCCTATCTCATCCGGGACTCCGAACTACCGATCGTTACGGAACTTTAAGCGTGCGGACCCTACAGGTTCGAGGACTATGTAGACATGACCGAGACACGTCTCCGGTCAATAACCGATAGCGGAACCTGGATGCTCATATTGGCTCCTACATATTCTACGAAGATCTTTATCGGTCAAACCGCATAACAAAATACTTTGTTCCCTTTCTCATCGGTATGTTACTTGCCCGAGATTCGATTGTCGGTATCTCAATACATAGTTCAATCTCGTTACCGGCAAGTCTCTTTACTCATTATGTAATGCATCATCCCGCAACTAACTCATTAGTCACATTGCTTTCAAGGCTTATAGTGATGTGCATTACCGACAGGGCCCAGAGATACCTCTCCGATAATCGGAGTGACAAATTCTAATCTTGAAATACGCCAACTCAACATGTACCTTCGGAGACACCTGTAGAGCTCCTTTATAATCACCCAGTTACGTTGTGACGTTTGGTAGAACAGAAAGTGTTCCTCCAGTAAACGGGAGTTGCATAATCTCATAGTCATAGGAACATGTATAAGTCTTGAAGAAAGCAATAGCAACATACAAAACGATCAAGTGCTGGACTCTCTTGGGCACCCCGTAAGGCGCGCCCTGGACTCTCTTGGGCACCCCGTAAGGCACCCCGAGGGGGCCACGAGACAGGGGGGCAGGCGCGCCCTGGACTCTCTTGGGCACCCCGTAAGGCAATTGATGCCCTTCTTTTGCCGCAAGAAAGCTACTTTTATGAGAAAAATCTGGGCGAAAGATTCACCCCAATCGGAGTTACGGGTCTCCAGATATAAAAGAAACGGTGAAGGGGCAGAATCTGAGAACGCAGAAATAGAGAGAGACGGAGAGATAGATCCAATCTCGGAGGGGCTCTCGCCCCTCCCACGCCATGGGAGCCAAGGAACAGAGGGGAAACCCTTCTCCCATCTAGGGAGGAGGTCAATGAATAAGAAGAAGAAGGGGGCCCCTCTCCCCCTTGCTTCCGGTGGCGCCAAAACTCCGCGGGGGCCATCATCATCACCGCGATCTTCACCAACAACTTCACCGCCTTCATCACCAACTCTTCCCCCCTCTATGCAGCGGTGTAACCTTTCTCTTACCCGCTATAATATCTACTTAAACATGGTGCTCAATGCTATATATTATTTCCCAATGATGTATGGCTATCTTATGATGTTTGAGTAGACCTGTTTTGTCCTATGGGTTAATTGATGACCGTGATTGGTTTGAGTTGCATGTTTTATTATTGGTGCTGTCCTATGGTGCTCTCCGTGTCACGCACGCGTGAGGGATTCCCGCTGTAGGGTTTGCAATATGTTCATGGTTTGCTTATGGTGGGTGGCGTGAGTGACAGAAGCACAAACCCGAGTAAGTAGGTTGTTTGCGTATGGGATAAAGGGGACTTGATGCTTTAATGCTATGGTTGGGTCTTACCTTAATGATCTTTAGTAGTTGCGGATGCTTGCTAGAGTTCCAATCATAAGTGCATATGATCCAAGAAGAGAAAGTATGTTAGCTTACGCCTCTCCCTCAAATAAAATTGCAATAGTGATTACCGATCTAATTATCGATTGCCTTGGACAAATAACTTTCCCGTGAAAAAAAGCTCTCTACTAAAACTAATTTAGTTGCTTCTTTATCTAAACAGCCCCTAGTTTATATTTACGTGTTCTTTATTATCTTGCAAACCTATCCTATCACACCTACAAAGTACTTCTAGTTTCATACTTGTTCTAGGTAAAGCGAACACTAAGCGTGCATAGAGTCGTATCAGTGGCAGATAGGACTTGAGATAATATTTGTTCTACCTTTAGCTCCTCGTTGGGTTTGACACTCTTACTTATCGAAATAGGCTACAATTATCCCCTATACTTGTGGGTTATCAAGACCTTTTTTGGCGCCGTTGCCGGGGAGTCATAGCGTGGGGTGAATATTCTCGTGTACGCTTGTTTGCTTTATCACTAAGTAATTTTTATTTTCTATTCTTAGTTGTTATCTATCTTTAGCTATGGATATGGAACACGAAATACCAAAAAAATTAGGTGTACTTGCTGCTCATGGAGATGGGGAACCTCCTAAAACCCTCGATGCTCGTTATGTGAAAGAAATTATGTACTACTTTGATAATCCTGAGAAAACCCCATTCAATTATGCTATGGGAGACACGTTAGATCATCGTGAATACTTTAGGGATTATCGCTTGACACAAAAGGGAAACTATTATGGGATCAAATTCATATGTTGCGTTGGTATGCTCGTCAACTATGCTTGAGATATGATTATACTTGTTGCTCTAGGATGAAGGCTCCACACCTTCCCTTTTCATGCAAATTCAATGATAATAAAACCTTAGCTTCTTATGCTAATGGTAGATATGATTACTATGATGTGGAACAAATAGAAGAATTCGTTGCTTTTATGGGTGCTTATGAGATTGAATCTATGTTTAAAGAGTTTGATGATTTTGATGATTTAGTTTATAGACCTGAAAATTTTGCTATACTTAGATATTGCTATGAAAATTATGAATTCAATTCCAATATTGATGCAATTATTGAGAAAGTCTCCACTGTCAAAGAAGAGACTAATATTTTGCAGGAGTCTATGGAAGAAGAAATTGATGAAACTGTGAGCTCATTGGATGAAAAAGATGATGAGGAGAGCGAAGAACAAAAGGAGGAAGAGCGGATTAGCTACCCGTGCCCACCTTCTAATGAGAGTAACTCTTCAACTCATACATTTTTTAATTCCCCTTCATGATTACCGAAGGATGATTGCTATGATGATTGTTATGATCCCGTTGATTCTATTGAAATATCCCTTTTTGATGATGCTTGCTATGCTTGTGGCCAAGATGCCAATATGAATTATGCTTATGGAGATGAACTTGCTTTAGTTCCGTATGTTAAACATGAAATTGTTGCTATTGCACCCATGCATGATAGTCCTATTATCTTTTTGAATTCTCCAAACTACACTATATCAGACAAGTTTGTGCTTATTAAGGATTATATTGATGGGTTGCCTTTTACCATTGCACATGATAATTTTGATAGATATAATATGCATGTGCTTGCTGCTCCTACGCAATTATTATGAGAGAGGAACTATATCTCCACCTCTCTATGTTTCCCATACGATAAAATTGCAAGAAACTGCTTATACTATGCATTGGCCTTTACTATGTGTGCATGAATTGTTTTTTTATGACATGCCGATGCATAGGAAGAGAGTTAGACTTCGTTGTTGCATGATATATGTTACTTTGTGCTCACTACTAAATTACAAATCATTGTTAATTAAAATTGGCTTTGATATACCTTGGGATCCGGGTGGATTCATTACTTGAGCACTATATGCCTAGCTTAATGGCTTTAAAGAAAGCACTGCTAGGGAGACAACCCAAAAGTTTTGGAGAGTCATTTATTTTTGTTGAGTGCTTTTATATAGTTTAAAAACAAAAAAATAAAGAGGGGAACCCAAAACTTCTCAAAAAGGAAAGTGAAAGTGAGAAAGACAAGCATTGTTGAAGTGGGAGAGCTCCTTGAACTTTGTTCATGCTCATGGAAACTTTGTGAATCTTGATTACAGAAAATTTTCATCAAAAATAATTATCCCCTTGTACAATTCCATTGTATTATAAAAATAATGTGCCAAGGTTTGCCTTTAGGATGTTTACAATGCTTGTTGGTTTGTGCGGTGCAGGACAGAAACTTTGGCTGTAGTGCGCGATTTTACATTTTTAACTGGAACGTCAAACATTGTGATTCTTTTTGCAATGTCTTTATATACAAATTGTTTATTTTTCCTAATTTTGGTAGAATTTTTGGGGTACCATAAGTATGGTGAATGTTCAGATTGCTACAGACTGTTCTGTTTTTGACAGATTATGTTTTTGATGCATAGTTTGCTTGTTTTGATGAAACTATCAATTTCTATCAGTGGATTAAGCCATGGGAAAGCTATATTACAGTAGACACAATGCAAAAAAATATGAATTGGTTTTCTACAGTACTTAGAGTAGTGATTTGCTTTATTATACTAACGGATCTTACCGAGTTTTCTGTTGAAGTTTTGTGTGGATGAAGTGCTTGATCGAGGAGGTCTCGATATAAGGAAAAGGAAGAGAGGAAAGAGCTCAATCTTGTGGATTCCCAAGGCACCCCAAGTAAATATTTAAGGAGACTCAAGTGTCTAAGCTTGGGGATGCCCCGGAAGGCATCCCCTCTTTCTTCAACAAGTATCAGTATGTTTTCGTATTCGTTTCGTTCATGCGATATGTGCAAGTCTTGGAGCATCTTTTGCATTTAGTTTTAACTTTTCTGTTATGCACCATGCTGGCATGAGGTAGTCCTTGGTTGATTTATAGAATGCTCTTTGCACCTCACTTAAATCTTTTGAGTATGGCTTTATAGAATGCTTCATGTGCTTCACTTATATCATTTGAAGTTTGAATTGCCTGTTTCTCTTCACATAGAAAGCCGCCATTTGTAGAATGCTCTTTTGCTTCACTTATATTTGTTAGAGCGTGGGCATATATTTTGTAGAAAGAATTAAACTCTCTTGCTTCACTTATATCTATTTAGAGAGACGACAGGAATTGGTCATTCACATGGTTAGTCATAAAATCCTACATAAACTTATAGATCGCTGAATATGATATGTTTGATTCCTTGCAATAGTTTTGCAATATAAAGGTGGTGATATTAGAGTCATGCTAGTGGGCGACTTTGGATTAGTAGAAATACTTGTGTTGAGGTTTGTGATTCCCGTAGCATGCACGTATGGTGAACCGCTCTGTGATGAAGTTGGAGCACAATTTTATTTATTGATTGTCTTCCTTATGAATGGCGGTCGGGGACGGGCGATGGTCTTTTCCTACCAATCTACCCCCCTAGGAGCATGCATAGTAGTACTTTGCTTCGAGGGCTAATAAACTTTTGCAATAAGTATATGAGTTCTTTATGACTAATGTGAGTCCATGGATTATACGCACTCTTACCTTTCCGCAATTTGCTAGCCTCTACGGTACCGTGCATTGCCCTTTCTCACCTCGAGAGTTGGTGCAAACTTCGTCGGTGCATCCAAACCCCGTGATAAGATACGCTCTATCACATATAAGCCTCCTTATATCTTCCTCAAAATAGCCACCATACCTACCTATTATGGCATTTCCATAGCCATTCCGAGATATATTGCCATGCAACTTCCATCATCATCATATACATGACTTGAGCATTCATTTTCTTATTGCTTTGCATGATCGTAAGATAGCTAGCATGATGTTTTCATGGCTTGTCCATTTTTTGATGTCATTGCTACGCTAGATCATTGCACATCCCGGTACACCGCCGAAGGATTCATATAGAGTCATATCTTTGTTCTAGATATCGAGTTGTAATATTGAGTTGTAAGTAAATATAAGTGTGATCATCATCATTATTAGAGCATTGCCCCAGTGAGGAAAGGATGATGGAGACTATGATCCCCCCACAAGTCAGGATGAGTCTCCGGACTTTATGAAAAATAAAAGAGGCCAAAGAATCCCAAATAAAAAAAGAGGCCAAAGAAGCCCACCAAAAAAAAGGAGAAAATAAAAAAATAAAAAAATAAGAGAAAAAGAGAGAAGGGGCAATGTTACTATCCTTTTACCACACTTGTGCTTCAGAGTAGCACCATGTTCTTCATATAGAGAGTCTCTTGAGTTATCACTTTCATATACTAGTGGGAATTTTAATTATAGAACTTGGCTTGTATATTCTGATGATGGGCTTCCTCAAACGCCCGAGGTCTTCATGAGCAAGCAAGTTGGATGCACACCCACTTAGTTTCCTGTTTGAGCTTTCATACACTTATAGCTCTTAGTGCATCTGTTGCATGGCAATCCCTACTCCTCGCATTGACATCAATTGATGGGCATCTCCATAGCTCGTTGATTAGCTGCGTCGATGTGAGACTTTCTCTTTTTTTGTCTTCTCCACACAACCTCCATCATCATACTCTACTCCACTCATAGTGATATGTCCATGGCTTGCGCTCATGTATTGCGTGAGGGTTGAAAAGGCTGAAGCACGTTAAAAAGTATGAACCAATTGCTTGGCTAAAACCGGGGTTGTGCATGATGGGAGCATTTTGTGTGATGAAAATGAAGCATGACCAAACTATATGATTTTGTAGGGATAAGCTTTCTTTGGCTATGTTATTTTGATAAGACATAGTTGCTTTATTAGTATGCTTGAAGTATTATTGTTTTTATGTCAAATGATAGACTATTACATTGAATCACTCATGTCTTAATATTCATGCCATGATTAGATATATGATCAAGATTATGCTAGGTAGCATTCCACATCAAAAATTATCTTTTTTATCATTTACCTACTCAAGGACGAGCAGGAATTAAGCTTGGGGATGCTGATACGTCTCCGTCGTATCTATAATTTTTTATTATTTCATGCCAATATTATTCAACTTTCATATACTTTTGGCAACTTTTTATACTATATTTGGGACAAACATATTGATCCAGTGCCCAGTGCCAGTTCCTGTTTGTTGCATGTTTTATGTTTCGCAGAAACCCAATATCAAACGTAGTCCAAACGGGGTAAAAACGGACGGAGAATTATTTTGGAATATTTGTGATTTTTGGGAGGAAGAATCAACACGAGACGGTGCCCGAGGGGGCCACGAGACAGGGGGGCGCCCCAGGGGGGCAGGCACGCCCTAGACTCTCCTGGGCACCCCGTAAGGAAGTTGACGCCCTTCTTTTGCCGCAAGAAAGCTAATTTTATGAGAAAAATCTGGGCGAAAGATTCACCCCAATCGGAGTTACGGATCTCCGGATATAAAAGAAACGGTGAAGGGGCAGAATCTGAGAACGCAGAAATAGAGAGAGACAGAGAGATAGATCCAATCTCGGAGGGGCTCTCGCCCCTCCCACGCCATGGGAGCCAAGGAACAGAGGGGAAACCCTTCTCCCATCTAGGGAGGAGGTCAAGGAAGAAGAAGAAGAAGGGGGCCCCTCTCCCCCTTGCTTCCGGTGGCGCCGGAACTCCGCCGGGGGCCATCATCATCACCGCGATCTTCACCAACAACTTCACCGCCTTCATCACCAACTCTTCCCCCCCTCTATGTAGTGGTGTAACCTCTCTCTTACCCGCTATAATATCTACTTAAACATGGCGCTCAACGCTATATATTATTTCCCAATGATGTATGGCTATCTTACGATGTTTGAGTAGACCCGTTTTGTCCTATGGGTTAATTGATGATCGTGATTGGTTTGAGTTGCATGTTTTATTATTGGTTCTGTCCTATGGTGCTCTCCGTGTCGCGCACGCGTGAGGGATTCCCGCGGAGGGTTTGCAATATGTTCATGATTTGCTTATGGTGGGTGGCGTGAGTGGCAGAAGCACAGACCCGAGTAAGTATGTTGTTTGCGTATGGGATAAAGGGGACTTGATGCTTTAATGCTACGGTTGGGTTTTACCTTAATGATCTTTAGTAGTTGCGGATGCTTGCTAGAGTTCCAAAATCATAAGTGCATATGATCCAAGAAGAGAAAGTATGTTAGCTTAGGCCTCTCCCTCAAATAAA
The DNA here is from genome assembly GCF_018294505.1 of Triticum aestivum. NCBI lineage: Eukaryota > Viridiplantae > Streptophyta > Magnoliopsida > Poales > Poaceae > Triticum > Triticum aestivum. Next base: position 183,841,128 of record NC_057810.1, on the reverse strand, counting down.
ATTGCAATAATGATTACCGGTCTAGTTATCGATTGCCTTGGACAAATAACTTTCTCGTGACAAAAAGCTCTCTACTAAAACTAATTTAGTTGCTTTTTTTTATCTAAACAGTCCCTAGTTTATATTTACGTGTTCTTTATTATCTTGCAAACCTATCCTATCACACCTACAAAGTACTTCCAGTTTCATACTTGTTCTAGGTAAAGCAAACACTAAGCATGCGTAGAGTCGTATCAGTGGCGGATAGGACTTGAGAGAATATTTGTTCTACCTTTAGCTCCTCGTTGGGTTCGACACTCTTATCGAAAGAGGCTACAATTATCCCCTATACTTGTGGGTTATCAAACGGCGACCCGTTACGGTGGATGCCACGTGTCAGTTACCCTTGACGAGAGCACTTCCATGACGCACACTTCCGTCATGGAAGTGAACACTTCCATGATGATAATTTTGGTATTTTCATGGAACACTTCTACGACAGCACATGTATGACTATCTTGATTCTATCATAGAATCATCATGGATGTACATACATGAAAGAAAATGTGACCTACTGTGACAAATACGTATCATCACGGAAGTGTATTTTTTTGTAGCGAAGCGCAGCCTGTAGCACATCCACCTTTTCCAAGCATGCCAATCCACCAATGCACCACCTCTTCCATCAACCTCCTCAACGAGGAAAACGAGAAATCGCCTCAGCCGGCAACATGATCGAGACGCCGTGATGCGCGTCATTGCCAGGGTTGAGCAGATCCTTGGTGATGGTGCTTCAGCGTCGCGGATCAAGATAGCTATGTCAGCACCAAGAGGCTGCAGCTCGCCGCACAACATGATCAATGGCGCGCCGTAGAGCAAGCTAGGCGCGTCTGCGCCGATAGGCTGCGGCTCACCCCACAGCGAGACCGTTGAGCGCCACAGAGCAAGAGGCGCGGCGTACTGCACAGCAAGAGCGGATCCATCGGTGCTTGCCTGCTGTCGATAGGGCGTCGCAGCTGGTACACATCCCGTCAGTACCCCCATTCCCCACCAGGAGTGGGCAGAGGCTATCGGCACTGTACTTGCACCAGAGGCCGGCCGTGTCGTACTTGCACCGGATGACCGCCACGCTATTCGCATGGGTCAAGCAATTCGCCTTGTCTGCTGCCCGCTCGATGCCAACGCACTGGTCGCTAGGCTTGATCGCCTCCTTGGCGCAGGTGCCCACCTGGGCGCAGTGGAGGAACATGGTCGTCGCATCCTCGAGCTGGTGATCTCCAATGAAATAGCCAACTTGGAGCTCGAGATCACGCTCCAGATGTACCGCGAGCATGTCGCTTGGACGAACACCTGCACGAGTTCAGGTAGAGCCAATAGCAATCGTAGGCAAGGGTTGCTAGTCATGGTCTCATGGACGCATTTTATTTTTGTTGGGGAATGTAGTAATTTCAAAAAAAATCCTACGCACACACAAGATCATGGTGATGCATAGCAACGAGAGGGGAGAGTGTTGTCCACGTATCCTCGTAGACCGAAAGCGGAAGCGTTAGCACAACGCGGTTGATGTAGTCGTATGTCTTCACGATCCGACCGATCCAAGTACCGAACGCGCGGCACCTCCAAGTTCAGCACACGTTCAGCTCGATGACGTCCCATGAACTCCGATCCAGCAGAGCTTTGCGGGAGAGTTCCATCAGCACGAAGGCGTGATGACGGTGTCGATGATGCTACCGACGCAGGGATTCGCCTAAGCACCGCTATGATATTACCGAGGTGGACTATGGTGGAGGGGGGCACCACACACGGCTAAGAGATCAAGAGATCAATTGTTGTGTCTAGAGGTGCCCCCTGCCCCTGTATATAAAGGAGCAAAGGGGGAGGCGGCCGGCCTAGGAGGAGGGTGCGCCAAGGGTGGGGAGTCCTACTAGGACGCCCAAGTCCTAGTAGGATTCCCCTTTCCTTTTCGGAGTAGGAGAGAAGGAAAGAGGGGGAGAGGGAGAAGGAAAAGGGGGCTGCACCCCTTGTCCAATCTGGACTAGAGGGGGTGCGCGCGCCTCCTTCCTTTTGGCCTCTCTCCTCTATTCCCGTATGGCCCAATAAGGCCCATATACTCCCCGGCGAATTTCCGTAACTCTCCGGTACTCCGAAAAATACCCGAATCACTCGGAACCTTTACGAAGTCCGAATATAGTCGTCCAATATATCGATCTTTACGTCTCGACCATTTCGAGACTCCTCGTCATGTCCCTGATCTCATCCGGGACTCCGAACTACCTTCGGTACATCAAAACACATAAACTCATAATATCGATCGTTACGGAACTTTAAGCGTGCGGACCCTACGGGTTCGAGGACTATGTAGACATGACCGAGACACGTCTCCGGTCAATAACCGATAGCGGAACCTAGATGCTCATATTGGCTCCTACATATTCTACGAAGATCTTTATCGGTCAAACTGCATAACAACATACTTCGTTCCCTTTGTCATCGGTATGTTACTTGCCCGAGATTCAATCGTCGGTATCTCAATACATAGTTCAATCTCGTTACTGGCAAGTCTCTTTACTCGTTATGTAATGCATCATCCCGCAACTAACTCATTAGTCACATTGTTTGCAAGGCTTATAGTGATGCATTACCGAGAGGGCCCAGAGACACCTCTCCGATAATCGGAGTGACAAATTCTAATTTTGAAATACGCCAACTCAACATGTACCTTCGGAGACACCTGTAGAGCTCCTTTATAATCACCCAGTTACGTTGTGACGTTTGGTAGCACAGAAAGTGTTCCTCCGGTAAATGGGAGTTGCATAATCTCATAGTCATAGGAACATGTATAAGTCTTGAAGAAAGCAATAGCAATATACAAAACGATCAAGTGCTAAGCTAACGGAATGGGTCAAGTCAATCACATCATTCTCCTAATGGTGTCATCCCATTAATCAAATGACAACTCATGTCCATGGTTAGGAAACTTAACCATCTTTGATTAACGAGCTAGTCAAGTAGAGGCATACTAGTGACACTATGTTTGTCTATGTATTCACACATGTATTATGTTTCCGGTTAATACAATTCTAGCATGAATAATAAACATTTATCATGATATGAGGAAATAAATAATAACTTTATTATTGCCTCTAGGGCATATTTCCTTCAGTCTCCCACTTACACTAGAGTCAATAATCTAGTTCACATCACCATGTGATTTAACACCAATATTCACATCTATATGTGATTAATACCCATAGTTCACATCATCGTGTGATCAACACCCCAAGGGTTTACTAGAGTCAATAATATAGTTCACATCGTTATGTGATTAACACCCAAAGAGTACTAAGGTATGATCATGTTTTGCTCGTGAGAGAAGTTTAGTCAACGGGTCTGTCACATTCAGAGCCGTATGTATTTTGCAAATATTCTATGTCTACAATGCTCTGCAGGGAGCTACTCTAGCTAATTGCTCCCACTTTCAATATGTATCCGGATTGAGACTTAGAGTCATCTGGATCGGTGTAAAAGTTTGCACCGATGTAAATGTTTACGACGGGCTCTTTTATCACCTCCATAATCGAGAAATATTTCCTTAAGTCCTTACTAAGGATATTCTTGACCGCTGTCCAATGATCTACTCTTAGACCAAAATTGTACTCCCTTGCCAAACTCAGAGCAAGGTATACAATTTATAGAACCTATGACTGAGGCATAGGGAATGACTTTTCATTCTCTTTCTATTTTCTACCATAGTCGGGTTTTGAGTCTTACTCAACTTCACACCTTGCAATACAGGCAAGAACTCCTTCTTTGATTGTTTCATTTTGAATTACTTCAAAATCTTATCAAGGTATGTACTCATTGGAAGATCTTATCAAGCGTCTTGATCTATCTCTATAGATCTTGATGCTCAATGTGTAAGCAACTTCACTGAGGTCTTTCTTTGAAAAACTCTTATTCAAGTATCCTTTTATGCTATCCAGAATTTCTATATCATTTCCAATCAACAATATGTCATCTACATATAGTATTAGAAATACTACAGAGCTCCCACTCACTTTCTTGTAAATACAGGATTTTCCAAAAGTCTGCATAAAACAATATGCTTTGATCACACTACCAAAACATTTATTCCAACTCCGAGAGGCTTGCACCAGTCCATAAATGGATCGTTGGAGCTTGAACATTTTGTTAGCACCTTTGGGATCGACAAAACCTTCTGGTTGCATCATACACAACTCTTCTTCTAGAAATCCATTCAGGAATGTGGTTTTGACATCCATTTGCCAAATTTCATAAAATATGGCAACTACTAACATGATTCGGGCGGATTTAAGCATCGCTACAGTTGAGAAAATCTCATTGTAGTCAACACCTTGAACTTGTCGAAAACCTTTTTGTGTCAAGTCGAGCTTTGTAGATAGTAACACTACTATCAGTATCCGTCTTCCTCTTGAAGATCCATTTATTTAATATGGCTTACCGATCATCGGGCAAGTCCACCAAAGTCCATACTTTGTTCTCATACATGGATCCCATCTCAGATTTCATGGCCTCAAGCCATTTTGCGGAATTTGGGCTCATCATCGCTTCCTCATAGTTCGTAGGTTCATCATGGTCTAGTAACATGACTTCCAGAACAGGATTACCGTACCACTCTGGTGCGGATCTTACTCTAGAAGACCTAAGAGGTTCGGTAGTAACTTAATCTGAAGCTTCATGATTATCATCATTAGCTTCCTCACTAATTGGTGTAGGAATCGCAAGAACTGATTTCTGTGATGAACTACTTTCCAATAAGGGAGCAGGTACAGTTACCTCATCAAGTTCTACTTTCCTCCCACTCACTTCTTTCAAGAGAAACTTCGTCTCTAGAAAGGATCCATCTTAGCAATGAATATCTTGCCTTCGGATCTGTGATAGAAGGTGTACCCAATAGTTTCCTTTGGGTATTCTATGATGATGCACTTCTCCGATTTGGGTTCGAGCTTATCAGGTTGAAACTTTTTTCACATAAGCATCGTAGTCTCAAACTTTAAGAATCGAAAACTTTGGTTTCTTGCCAAACCACAATTCATAAGGTGTCGTCTCAACAGATTTTGATGGTGCCCTATTTAAAGTGAATGCAGCTGTCTCTAATGCATAACCCCAAAACGATAGTGGTAAATTGGTAAGATTCATCATAGATTGCACTATATCCAATAAAGTGCGGTTACGAAGTTCGGATACACCATTACGCTTTGGTGTTCCATGTGGCGTGAGTTGTGAAACTATTCCACATTGTTTTATATGAAGGCCAAACTCGTAACTCAAATATTCTCCTCCACGATCAGATCGTATAAACTTTATTTTCTTGTTACGATGATTCTCCACTTCACTCTAAAATTCTTTGAACTTTTCAAATGTTTCAGACTTGTGTTTCATCAAGTAGATATACCCATATCTTCTCAAATCATCTGTGAAGGTCAGAAAATAACGATACTCGCCACGAGCATCAACACTCATTGGATCGCATACATCGGTATGTATTATTTCCAACAAGTCAGTAGCTCGTTCCATTGTTCTGGAGAACGGAGTTTTAGCCATCTTGCCCGTAAGGCACGGTTCGCAAGCATCAAATGATTCATAATCAAGTAATTCCAAAAGTCCATCTTTATGGAGTTTCTTCATGCGCTTTACACCGATACGACCCAAACAGAAGTGCTACAAATAAGTTGCACTATCATTATCAACTTTGCATCTTTTGGCATCAATATTATGAATATGTGTATCACTACGATTGAGATCCAACAAACTATTTTCATTGGGTGTATGACCATCGAAGGTTTTATTCATGTAAACAGAACAACAATTATTCTCTGACTTTAAATGAATAACCGTATTGCAATAAACATGATCAAATCATATTCATGCTCAACGCAAATGCCAAATAACATTTATTTAGGTTTAACACTAATCCCGAAAGTATAGGGAGAGTGTGATGATGATCATATCAATCTTGGAACTACTTCCAACACACATCGTCACTTCACCCTCAACTAGTCTCTGTTTATTCTGCAACTCCTGTTTCGAGTTACTAATTTTTAGCAATCGAACAAGTATCAAATACTCAGGGGCTACTATAAACACTAGTAAAGTACACATCAATAACCTGTATATCAAATATACCCTTGTTCACTTTGCCATCCTACTTATCCACCAAATATTCAGGGCATTCCCGATTCCATTGACCATTTCCTTTGCAGTAGAAGCACTTAGTTTCAGTCTTTGGTTCTGCTTTGGGCTTCTTCGCGGGAGTGACAACTTGCTTGTCATTCTACTTGAAGTTCCCTTTCTTTCCCTTTGCCCTTTCTTGAAACTAGTGGTCTTGTCAATCATCAACACTTGATGCTCTTTCTTGATTTCTACCTTCGTTGATTTCAACATCAAGAAGGGAATCGTTTTCGTCATCCCTTGCATACTATAGTTCATCATAAAGTTCTAGCAACTTGGTTATGGTGACTAGAGAACTCTGTCAATCACTATCTTATTTGGAAGATTAACTCCCACTTGATTCAAGCGATTGTAGTACCCAAACAATCTGAGCACAAGCTCACTAGTTGAGCAATTCTCCTCCATCCTTTAGCTATAGAACTTGTTGGAGACTTCATATCTCTCAACTCGGGTATTTGGTTGAAATATTAAATTCAAATCCTGGAACATCTCATATGGTCCATGACGTTCAAAACGTCTTTGAAGTCCCGATTCTAAGCCGTTAAGCATGTTGCACTAAACTATCAAGTAGTCATCATATTGAGCTAGCCAAACATTCATAACGTCTACATCTGCTCCTGCAATAGGTCTGTCACCTAGCGGTGCATCAAGGACATAATTCTTCTGTGCAGCAATGAGGATAAACCTCAGATCACGGACCCAGTCCGCATCATTGCTACTATCATCTTTCAACTTAGTTTTCTCTAGGAACACATATAAAACATAGGGAAGCAACAACGCGAGCTATTGATCTACAACATAATTTGCAAAATACTATCAGGACTAAGTTCATGATAAATTAAAGTTCAATTAATCATATTACTTAAGAACTCCCACTTAGATAGACATCCCTCTAATCATCTAAGTGATCACGTGATCCAAATCAACTAAACCATGTCCGATCATCATGTGAGATGGATTAGTTTTCAATGGTGAACATCACTATGTTGATCATATCTACTATATGATTCACGCTCGACCTCTCAGTCTCAATGTTCCGAGGCCATATCTGTATATGCTAGGCTTGTCAAGTTTAACCTGAGTATTCCGCGTGTGCAACTGTTTTGCACCCATTGTATTTGAACGTAGAGCCTATCACACCCGATCATCATGTGGTGTCTCAGCACGAAGAACTTTCGCAACGGTGCATACTCAGGGAGAATACTTATACCTTGAATTTAATGAGATATCATCTTATAATGCCACCGTCAATCAAAGCAAAATAAGATGCATAAAGGATAAACATCACATGCAATCAATATAAGTGATATGATATGGACATCATCATCTTGTGCTTGTGATCACCATCTCCGAAGCACCGTGAAGATCACCATCGTCACCAGCGCGACACCTTTATCTCCATCATAGCATCGTTGTCGTTTCGCCACCTATTGCTTCTACGACTATTGCTACCGCTTAGTGATAAAGTAAAGCAATTACAGGGCGATTCCATTGCATACAATAAAGTGACAACCATATGGCTCCTGCCAGTTGGTGATAACTTGGTTACAAAACATGATCATCTCATACAATAAAATATAGCATCACGTCTTGACCATATCACATCACAACATGCCCTGCAAAAACAAGTTAGACGTCCTCTACTTTGTTATTGCAAGTTTTATGTGGCTGCTACGGGCTGAGCAAGAACCGTTCTTACCTACGCATCAAAAACCACAACGATAGTTCGTCAAGTTAGTGTTGTTTTAACCTTCTCAAGGACCGGGCATAGCCACACTAGGTTCAACTAAAGTTGGAGAAACTGACACCCGCTAGCCACCTATGTGCAAAGCACGTCGGTAGAACCAGTCTCGCGTAAGCGTACGCGTAATGTCGGTCCGGACCGCTTCATCCAACAATACCGCCAAACCAAAGTATGACATGCTGGTAAGCGGTATGACTTGTATCGCCCACAACTCACTTGTGTTCTACTCGTGCATATAACATCTACGCATAAAACCTGGCTCTGATACTGCTGTTGGGGAACGTAGTAATTTCAAAAAAAATCCTACGCACACGCAAGATCATGGTGATGCATAGCAACGAGAGGGGAGAGTGTTGTCCACGTACCCTCGTAGACCGAAAGCGGAAGCGATAGCACAACACGGTTGATGTAGTCGTACGTCTTCATGATTCGACCGATCCAAGTACCGAATGCACGGCACCTCCGAGTTCAGCACACGTTCAGCTCGATGACATCCCACGAACTCCAATCCAGCAGAGCTTTGCGGGAGAGTTCCGTCATCACGACGGCGTGATGACAGTGTTGACGATGCTACCGACGCAGGGCTTCGCCTAAGCACCACTATGATATTACCAAGGTGGAATATGGTGGAGGGGGGCACTGCACACGGCTAAGAGATCAATTGTTGTGTCTAGAGGTGCCCCCTTGCCGCTGTATATAAAGGAGCAAGGGGGGAGGCGGCCGGCATAGGAGGAGGGCGCGCCAAGGGTGGGGAGTCCTACTAGGACTCCCAAGTCCTAGTAGGATTCCCCTTTCCTTTTCGGAGTAGGAGAGAAGGAAAGAGGGGGAGAGGGAGAAGGAAAAGGGGGCTGCACCCCTTGTCCAATTCGGACCAGAGGGGGGGCGCCTCCTTCCTTTTGGCCTCTCTCCTCTATTCCTGTATGGCCCAATAAGACCCATATACTCCCCGGCGAATTCCCGTAACTCTTCGGTACTCCAAAAAATACCCGAATCACTTGGAACCTTTCCGAAGTCCGAATATAGTCGTCCAAAATATCGATCTTTACATCTCAACCATTTCGAGACTCCTCGTCATGTCCCCGATCTCATTCGGGACTCCGAACTACCTTTGGTACATCAAAACACATAAACTCATAATAACGATCGTCACCAAACTTTAAGCGTGCGGACCCTACGGGTTCGAGTACTATGTAGACATGACCGAGACATGTCTCCGGTCAATAACCAATAGCGGAACCTGGATGCTCATATTGGCTCCTACATATTCTATGAAGATCTTTATCGGTCAAACCGTATAACAACATACTTTGTTCCCTTTGTCATCGGTATGTTACTTGCCCGAGATTCGATCGTCGGTATCTCAATACCTAGTTCAATCTCATTACCGACAAGTCTCTTTACTCGTTATGTAATGCATTATCCCGCAACTAACTCATTAGCCACATTGCTTGCAAGCCTTATAGTGATGTGCATTACCGAGAGGGCCCAGAGATACCTCTCCGACAATCGGAGTGACAAATTCTAATCTCGAAATACGCCAACTCAACATGTACCTTCAGAGACACCTGTAGAGCTCCTTTATAATCACCCAGTTACGTTGTGACGTTTGGTAGCACACAAAGTGTTCCTCCGGTAAACGGGAGTCGCATAATCTCATAGTCATAGGAACATGTATAAGTCTTGAAGAAAGCAATAGCAACATACAAAATGATCAAGTGCTAAGCTAACGGAATGGGTCAAGTCAATCACATCATTCTCCTAATGATGTCATCCTGTTAATCAAATGACAACTCATGTCCATGGTTAGGAAACTTAACCATCTTTGATTAACGAGCTAGTCAAGTAGAGGCATACTAGTGACACTATGTTTGTCTATGTATTCACACATGTATTATGTTTCCGGTTAATACAATTCTAGCATGAATAATAAACATTTATCATGATATGAGGAAATAAATAATAACTTTATTATTGCCTCTAGGGCATATTTCCTTCAATTTTGTTGAGTCGTTTCGACTTGGATCGCTATGTATTCACAACAATCATAATATTATTGTGTTTATTGCTCTGTTTCAATGTGTGTGCTCTGTTTTCCGTTCTTATATGTTCTGTTTCAATGTGTGTGTATATGCTTTCCATTCTGCATATGTGGATGATAACAGCCAGATACAAATTAGTATACGAAAATAGATAGAAAATGGAATTCATAATATATATTAATTGTTCATTAGTTCATCACAGAATATATATAATATCATCACATATACGTGATAATAATTAACTACTAGGTACAATGCATAGAATTGAAAATGAACAATACTAAAACTAATAATCCCTCCTAGGGGCAGTATCCCGGCAGCCCCTCGCCAGCAGCTCCCTGGTGCACGGCGTCATCCCAGCGCGGAGGTAGTAATCCGCCTCCTCCGCCTCGCAGCACTTGATGTACCGACCTGCCTCTTGCTGGCGCATGAGCGCGAACGATCTTGCAATTTCGTTGGGCGTCCACCGGAGCTCCTCGTCGGTGGCATGAGCTTATCGACCCACCTCCACTCAGTGATGAGGCGCGTAGCGCCTTTGACCTTCCTTGCGAAGTACCCGTCTTGGTACACCTCCTCCACACGATGACGCGCCTGCACCCAAAGCTCCACCGCCTCCTTTTTCCAGGCGGCATCACGGGCTTCACAGGTTGCTTGGTACCTAGCTTTATCCTCCGCCATCTCCTTCATGAACGCCACTTGCCCGACTTTCGCAGCCGGCGGCAGCGACTTCCACAGACAAAGATTGTACTGGCCCCAAAAACACTCCAAAGTTGGGCGGTCTGGCGCAATCTCGTCCGGCGGCGCGTAGGGGCCCCCCTCATCACTGCTCTTTTACTGAGCATCCTCGGGGGGCGATTCCTCCTCGTCGGCGCGTGGGCTAATCACGGCATGGTAGAGATTTGGGAGAGAGAGAGAGAGGGCGAGTGAGGGAGGATGTAGATGAGAATGCAGGCGGGACGACGTGAGGAAGGTAGTATTTATTGGCGGCCTGAATCTAGATCGATGGGAACAGTACACATGCCGGTCGCCCGAATTTACGAGTACTATAGTTTGAATTACACACGATTCCCGCAACAAAGCCGTGTGTGAACTTAATAGTTGATGGTTTCCAATACAAAACCGTGTCTGATTAATAAGCAGTGCCAATCATGTGGGGCCCGATTCTTGCCAGATCTTTACATTTTCTTTTTTAAACACCAGATATTTACAATGTCTGATAATTTTTTCATTTTTTGGAATTTAAATGCCATGGCACTCCATGCATGTGTCCAAGCTGTGACAGCAATATGTTTGAAAATTCGTTCTGATTTACTGCACATTGAATTAACTCGCACACAAGTACACATTTTTTTCAAACCGTTGTGGTTAGCCATTGCAAGTACATGTAGTTCAAATTTGGATTACGGTCATTAAATGGCTAGAAAATCACTTAAATGTCTTAAAAAGGTCAAATGACCCCCCCCTGAAATTTTCGAAATTTTGACATGAGAGTTGTATTAGTGCACGTTAACTATAGAAATTTTTTGAAGCCCATAAGAGGAAGCTATCGTCGATTCGTCCTCAAACATGCATTATTCCCTCTCTAAACCACGAGCCTTCTAGTGAGTTGCTCCGGTTTGTGAGGGATGTGTGTCCAAACTTTCGTCAAACAAGCCAATTTTTTACCATATCATCTTGGTGGCATGACATTACATCAAGCAAGGTTTCATGTGTTTCTGATCATTTTTTATTTTGTTGGAATTTAAATGGCATGGAACTCCATGTATGTGTCCAGGCCTCGACACCAATATGTTTGAAAATTTCTTCCAATTAACTGCACATGGAATTAACTCGCACACAAGTACATAAAAATATGATTATTCAAACCATTATGGTTAGCCGTTACATATAGATGTAGTTTAAATTTGAATTACAATCATTAAATGACTAGAAAATCACTTAAATGTCTTTGAAAGGTTAAATGACCCCTAGATTTTCCAATTTTTCACATGACAGTTGTATTAGTGCATGTTAAATGTAGAAAAAATGAAGGCCATAAGAGGAAGCTATCTCCCGTTCGTCGTCAAACATGCATTGTTCCCTCTCGGAACCACGAGGCTTCTAGTGATTTGCTCCGGTTTGTGAGGGGCGTGTATTCAAACTTTCGTCAAACATGCCAATTTTATTTATCACATCATCTTGGTGGCATGACATTACATCAAGCAAGGTTTCATGTGTTTTTGATCTTTTTTTTTATTTTTTTGGAATTTAAATGCCATGGCACTCCATGCATGTCTCCATGCCATGACTCCAATATGTTTGAAAATTCCTTCCAATTTACTGCACATGGAATTAACTCGCACACAAGTACACAAATATGATTTTTCAAACTGTTATGGTTAGTAGTTGCATGTAGATGTAGTTCGAATTTGAATTACAGTCATTAAATGGCTACAAAACCACTTAAATGTCTTAAAAAGGTCAGATGACCCCTAAAATTTTCTAAATTTTCACATGACAATTGTATTAGTGCACGTTAAATGTAGAAAAATATTGAAGGCTGTAAGAGGAAGCTATCTCCCGTTCATCATCAAACATGCATTGTTCCCTCTCGGAACCACGAGCCGTCTAGTGAGTTGCTCCGGTTTTGTGATGGGGGTGTGTCCAAACTTTCGTCAAACATGCCAATTTTTTTACCACGTCATCTTGGTGGCATGACATTACATCAAGCAAGGTTTCATTTGTTTCTGATTTTTCTTTTATTTTTTTTGAATTTAAATGCCATGGCACTCCATGCATGTGTCCAGGCCATGACGCCAATATGTTTGAAAATTCCTTCCAATTTACTGCACATGAAATTAATTCGCACACAAGTACACAAATATGATTTTTCAAACTGTTATGGTTAGCTGTTGCATGTAGATGTAGTTCAAATTTGAATTACGGCCATTAAATGGCTAGAAAATCACTTAGATGTCTTTAAAAGGTCAAATGACCCCTAGAATTTTCCAAATTTTCACATGACAGTTGTATTAGCGCACGTTAAGTGTAGAAAAAAATTGAAGGCCGTAAGAGGAAGCTATCTCCCGTTCGTCATCAAACATGCATTGTTCCCTCTCGGAACCATGAGCCTTCTAGTGAGTTGCTCCGGTTTGTGAGGTCTGTGTGTCCAAACTTTCGCCAAACATGCCAATTTTTTTACCACATCATCTTGGTGGCATGACATTACATCAAGCAAGGTTTCATGTGTTTCTGATTTTTCTTTTATTTTTTTGGAATTTAAATGCCATGACACTCCATGCATTTGTCTAGGCCGTGACACCAATATGTTTGAAAATTCCTTCCAATTTACTGCACATGGAATTAGCTCACACACAAGTACACAAATATGGTTTTTCAAATAGTTATAGTTAGCGGTTGCATGTAGATGTAGTTCAAATTTGAATTACGGTCATTAAATGGCTAGAAAATCACTTAAATGTCTTAAAAGGTCAAATGACCCCTGAAATTTTCCAAATTTTGACATGACAATTGTATTAGCACTCATATTTTCTCGTACATTTAAAACACCATCCGTTGCCACTTTACTGCAAATTCGTCTTTCATAGCGAATAAAAAATATCAACAACATCACACACAATTTTTTTGTAGGAACCGTTTGCGACAAAAATTCATGGGTCTATTTAAGCTTCCTCCTTAAGCTTCACCGGCTCGTCTGCTCCAGTGTCGGCAACTGCCGAATCCACGAATCCTGACCTCCTTTGCCTCAACCCCTTCTTGCGAAGATGACACCGTGGAAACGCTTCGTGAGGGCCCGTACAGTGGCCGCGTCCTCCCCGAGCACGTCCGCCTGCGCCGAGAGTGCGACCGCCTATGCCGAGAGTGCCGCCGCATCCGCATTAAGCGCGACTGCATCCGCCGAGAGGGCGTCTGCGGCAGCCGATAGGGCAGCTACAACAGCCGAGACGACTGCGATGGCGGCTGCAAACGCCGAGAGCGCTCGAGCTGCCATCCGTGCCGCCGATGTCGCCATGGCTCGGGTCGAGGCCATCCATGCAAATATCAAGGACGCACACGCCAAGATATTCCAAGCCACCTCGGAATCCGGCATGCAACTCATGTCCGAAAAGGTGGCGGTGGCCATGGAGCACCTGCTTCCTCATGAGATCACCGAACAGGAGCTGGAGATGCAGGAGGCGGCGTAGATCGAGGAGTGCCTGGAGGAGTTGCGCGTGGCCGAGGTCGAGGTAGAGATGAGTCTGTCCGTCGAAGAATTGGCGGTGGAGTACCAACGCAAGCTCTGGTGTAGCCACTACTACGAGCACTACAACCTTGAGGGCGACGCCGAGGACGAGGACGAGGTCAACTTCAGCAGGGGGACGCGGAGTCCACCAACGGCGGCATGTCGCCAGGACAAGTCATCGACGTCTCATCTCACACTGGCGATGCATAGGCTGGCGCGACGGCGGCTTTGTTAATATTATGCGTACTTAGGCTTTGTTTAATGCTGGTCTTTTGTTATAGCAATGTTCAGGTCAACTGGCTCTGTTTAATTACTAAAATCGCTCGATTCAGTAAGTGTGGCCTGTGTGCTGTACGCTCTTTTGTGTGCCTAAATTAGCAAGCGATGTTAAATTATACAATGACGTGGATGAGAACAGTACCCAGGGAAATTTCCACCAAAATTTGAATTATCAAACTCATCTCATGCGCGTAAAGCAGAAAAATCGTCTGCGATGCACACATCTTTCAAAGTGAATGGTGTCCGGCGGCACCGCGCGCAAAGTTTCCCTCCACATTTCAAAATTTTTGGCGTACCACCGAAATATCTACCCCACCCCCTTTTCTCCCCGACCACAAGTCATATTTTCCCTGTTTCCTCCTTCCTTCCTTCCGAAGCCATAGCCGCTTCCCCGCTTGCTTCCTCGCTCTTGCCGTCTCGCATCCTACCGCTGGGGTCGCCATGGTCTTCTTCAATGACCTCCCCAGCGGTTCCTCCTCCGCCGACAAATTTTCCAGCACCTGGGTATGCCTCTCTTCTCTCTCTCGGGTTATGACTTGGGTTGAAGGATTTTAACCCGACGGTCAATTTGAGTCATTTCTTCCTCTTGTACCTCCCTAAGACCATCAGTTGCAATGAATGGAGCGGGGTGGCTAAAGATCTGCCTGCTCGTTGTCACCATCAATCTCCATGCGTGAAGTTAGTTGTGTTTGAATCTGTGGAACAGTGGGATGAAATTTATGGCATGTGCAGAGAAGGTTAGCCCCACTTTCGTTGTTACAAATCATTTGTTAGATGTGATTTAGACACTGTCACTGTGCTATGTTATTCTGGATGTTAAGACAGTGTCACAGTTTGTACCTAGTATCTAAAAATGTTGCCATCTCATCAACGATGCCATTAGAAAATTATTTGGCATCGCTTTAGCAGTTTGTGCAGCCAACTTTGATCCACATATCCGAGTAGTCAACCAGTAAAATACTAAATCTTTATGGCACGAAGGAACTGGGCATCAGAGCAACTAGGTGCTCCGGAGTCCGGGTCCCTGATTTTTTTCGCTGCATCGGTTCGCCAGTGCAGGGCACCGGTGCCAAATGTAGCAACAGTTGTCTTTACACCGTTTTTGGCATACATAGTGGATGGCCTTAGTGCTATTAGTTCTAAGTTATCAAATTTGTGCATATACACACCTGTTAGTATCAATTTGTTGTCATCCAAACACTGTCACTATGCTATTATTGTTGTATTTAGCTTCCTCATAAAATCTTCAATTTGTTATTTATAGTACATGACTAAGAACTTGTAGCGTCGTTGTAGTTAATTATAGCTTCTAATGTTTCAGAATTTGGTTGTTGTCTCAGTAGCAATTAATTCATTTGCACATTGATCTTTTTGAGAAGATATGTCATAATTAACCCGTTTCTTAAGTTTTTCAAAATATGTATTTGATGATTTTCTATGTTGCTAGAAACCCATTTCCCCTACAATTGTTACTGATATAGTTTTAAATATTCTAGGATGAACATAAGTGTTCTTATCTGGAGTGGGTTGATCAAGAGTGGCCACAGTCTTTGACGATGTGCCTAGAAAAGCTCTAGAGCATGTATGAGGAAGAGAACGGAGGTAGGCTTAGAGAAAGTGTTGTCAATGCTGAAGAATATTTGAATATGTGGGATAAAAATAGGAAGATGGAGAATGAGCTCAGATTTTTTAAATTAGAGTTTGCTAAGATGGTGTTGGCGAAGAAGGAGACACTTCCCAGTTGGCCAGTGCAAACCAGGTTCTTACTGAGCTGAAAGCAGAGGTGTATAAGAAGAGCCTGGATGATCTCGATTAGGAAAATGAATATATTGTTCTAATATTGTTCTTATGGAGGTGAACTAGCTATATGCCGTACTGTGTTGTTTTTAGGTAGCTATCGTACTGTGATGTTAAAATATATTTATGTGCCTGATATGAAATTGGCAAACAGCTGTTCGATATGAAATGTGAATTTGCGTAATGGTGGAATTATTAATTGTAAACTAATAAACCTACTAAATGGGTCAAGGAACTTTGTAGACTGTTCTAGCAGTAAAAACGCGTGTGATGGATAGCCCAATGCCATACATTTTTCTTCATCAGATCGTGTGTGATGTAGTTGAATAAAAGCAAATGGTTAACCGAGGCAGAGCGTGTGCGACAGTTACACTGATCACACACGAGGCTATACATAAAACTATGTGGGATGTATATAGGAACGAAAATGTTTTCCCTGAATTGACTGTGTGAGATGTACATACGAACGGAAACGTTTTCCCTAGATTGACTGTGTGGGATGTACATAAGTACGAAAAATTCCTTGGATTGACTGTGTGGAATGTACATGACAAACGGAAACATATGTTTGGGACTGACTGTGTGGGGTGTACTTACGACCGGAACCGATTTTGGGCTTGTATAACCATATTTGATCGCTCGCCCGTCGCACATGACCTCATTTTATCGTGCGTGTGTGCCAAGAGGGCCTATGCCCGACGGTTTCTGGGTCGTGTGGGAAGGACCCCCCTATCGCAGTCACTCACTTGGCGACAGTTTAAAATAGTGTCGTGGAAAAGGGTTAAAAACCATATGTATAGCACCTCGCTGTACCAGTGTATAGAAATCCTCCATGCTAGCGACTAGAAAAACTCAAACTAGGCGGTATCCTTGCCATCTATAGAAAATGGTGTGCGGTACCATTAGTGTTCAAGCGGGTAAATACCCACATGGAATGGACCTTATAACATTTAGATTTTAATTACTGCCCGATGTAATAGTTTATAAAAAATAAATTTGGTTCATATTAGATCAGTAGAGCATTGGATACAGCTAGATAGGGTAATTGAACCCACAGACTCACAAACAAACCTAAACAAAGGGGAGAATACAACTGTGAGTATCTACCTCATTTTTTTTCAAAGTCACAACTAAACTTGTTGTAGCACCACCATAGCTCTCACTGGCAGTGGACAATATTGAGAAATCCAATCACTGAAGTATTCACAAAGACTTTTAGAGGATCAAATCTCGTATAATAGCCCTAATGTAGATTGGCGTGTACAATGGAGATCGGTAATTGCGCTAAGCATATCAGTAGGGGAATAATCCCGATCTGGGGAGGCATCCATGCTAGTATCGCAAGACCAAGACGACGTCCTTACTTGCAAAGGCTCAAAATAAGAGGTTGTTGAATTCGGCAATGTTATTATCGACAATGCATAAGGAGCCACACCCATAGGTAACAGAAGTAACCAACCCACTATTCATGAATCACAACAGGGACAAAAAATTCACATGCTCCTTAGCAATGTCGCACCAAGCATCACTAGGGGGGGGGGATTGCAGGCGGAGGACTTTTATCAAGAAGAAACCACCATAGCGTAGGAGTGACGTCATCGTGACCAAGTCTACAACACAAAGGATAAGAGACAATAATCTCCTCTCTTTCGCCTCACGATGCTGGAACGACAATAGGAGGCAGACCAAAGAGAAAATTGGTCTTGTGGTGGCTAGAGTTTCTTTAATACTGGAATAGTTGTATTCCATACATTTTTACCTTTAGGGCTACTAGTTGAATGCCCGTGCATTGCCACGGGACAACAAATGAATCTATGGCGAGCCCTGGGCTACAGCTCTTGAGTCATCACACTGTCGCTTTGGTATGTCGTCACCCTGCTCCGAATCTCCATATTTTCTCCAAGTCCTGCAAACTACTGTTGCTATTCCGAGACCCGCTACAAAATTGCATGAGTTTTCTCCAAGTATGCGAGATTGCCAAAGTCATTCCCATTGTCACTGACTTCATATGGCTTGCAACCGAACGCCACAACATTCGAGTAATTCAACTGATACCCAATTTTGTTTTTTGCAATGTTACACATCAGAAATCCCAAAGGAGCCTATTTTTTTTCTAAACATTGCATGAGAGCTCATAGTTCCACTTGTACAAACACTCCTACCTCAGGATTAAAATCACCCATATAAAAGAATAACCTAACACACAATTTATTATCCTAACAAAATAATTTATTGCTCTATCACTAAGTCTCTAACAAGGTTAAAGAACGCTCTAGTTACACCAAGGACACCTACACAACTCATCTTGGCCCTCCCTTCTCCCTAGCACTTAATCCATTCTTTGGATGTGAGTGTGTTTGTGCCACAACAAAGGGTTGGATTTGGATTACGCAGATAAAATGTTTATAAGAAGAAAGCTTTATCAAATACTATATGTGGTTGTTTGATCTATTAAGCAGGCCCTATTAGACCTAACAAAAGAACATACGTGCATAATCCAAAATGATCACCTCCGGTTCATCCGGTGCACCTCCATTGCAGTCTGAAGTTCAACAATTAACCTATTTTGGTAGGTTGTAAAAACGATAGCATGCTAATAAGATAATCTCGAGGAATTTACTGCAACACAACAGAGGTCAAGATTTGTAGTAAATTTTACGGTAATCAAGCCATATGGCGAGAATTGTCCACTTTGATCACTTCATTTCCATTTGGAGTATCACTACAATCCGGCAATGGCGATAAACAATAGTTGATGAAATGCATATCACTGAACAGGACAAAAAATCACTTGCGTTAATCTGGCTAATCTTTAACTAGCTGTTGGTTTTCTTCTGTTCTGGTTTACAAAGAGCAGTCAAAAATGCATGTGTGCTGAGAAGTTAAAGTTACTCTTTTGATATTCCCAAAAGATTGATATCACATTGTATCCTAATTTTAACTCTCTATTCGAATTAAGGAATCTTGAGCAGAACAACACCAACAAAACTATAAGCAAATGTGAAGTTTCTATTACAAAAAAATACATCAAGTATTACATAAGTCTTCGAATGAAGTAAATAAAACAGTCTAGCAGAAGGTACGACCTATGAATCAAGGAGATGTTGTTAAAATAATGGAAAAGAAAAAATGGTATCAACTCAAACTAAACCAGTTCTCAGGAATAACACATGTCACTTCCATGGTGACAAGTGTATTTTATAAAATAGAAAAAAGGGAATATATTGAAATAGACACTTGTCATCTGGGCAGGAGGAGAATGTAAAACTGAACCTACAACAATTTGCATCACATTTATATGACATGGTGTACCAAAGGGAGTAGAAAAATTAATGGGAATAGTATTTCTTTCCAGTATTCTTTTGATTAAATTAAAGTTCCAGAAGTTGCGCTCAGTGATGCTTGCAATGAATAAGAGTATACCCCGAAACTTGCATTCACTTCAAAGCAAGGGGAACATATCACTTCTTAATTAACAGATTGCTACAGAATAAAGTTACTATAGCTCTTAAGAAATTTTAGTACAATCAGAAGCCACTTCTTCTATTCAGTAGAATGAATGTAAGCTTCAATTGTAACCCATATCAACTGTTTGCGCACTTAAAATCCCAGGTTAAAAGTTACACTTTGAACATAGTACGCAAAATATAAAATCATGGAACCACTTCGAAATATATAAATGAAGCCAAATTCTAGGATTAGATTACCACTATGGAGATTGTATTTTTGCTACTGATTTCCATTTAATTGTGCTCCAAGATGAGTGCCAACATGCATGAAAATGTGCAAGCAGTTTAGTGTACAGTTTCTAAGGAACACTTCTTGCAACTCCTTTCTTCTTACAACTCCTTTTGGTCTCAAGTTTAGCATTGCTAATTGCTGTCAGAGCACTAAAACCAGCCTAGAGATATCAAATAGCAGAAAGGTCCAACAAAAGGTAGCTGATCCAGGTTGCCACCACATGTGGTGAACCCGATCCAACCCCTTGAGCCCAGCAGTTCTCACGGTCATCTCAAACCAGTAGACTGCTCGGCGCATGGAAGCAGGGCAGTCGGCCAGTACGACTCCGTCATCATGGCCGTGGTTGTTGACGCCAAGGTACTGTATGGATAACTTGTCAATGAACATGCAAAAGGACTGAGCTATTGGCATTGTCACGCTCGGATAGCATGGGCTCCGAGTACAACAATGTTGTGGCAGCCGCTGTCGCCAAGCTCATCGTGTCCACCGTCATCGTCACTGGCACCGATTTTAACGTCGCCTCTTTCTGGTACCCCACCTCTCGCCAATCTAACATATGACAAATAAACTATCAGAATAAAGTAATGAGGAAACGGAGATTTTTATGTTCCTCCAGCACAAGACACGGTACAAGCCGTCGAGCTAGTTCATCATCTTCATGCTCTCCCCCAAGTTGAACTTATTTCTGGTGTTTTCCCGCTTGGTCCTGCCATCAACATAACCAAAATATGATAGACTCGGTAGTAAAGATACTTGATGTTCACAGCAGCAGGAGGTGAAAACATAATCAAATGAAAAGCTTACAGCAGCAGGAGGAACATTCGGCGTTTTGTAGGCTCCGTGCTCCAGGACCAAGAGTATAAATAATTTTACACATACAACGAGCTTCCACAATAAAAAGCAGACTTGAGTGATTTCTATTAAGGGGTCTTTTGGCAATTTAAGAATCAGAACAGCCTATGCATGAGATTACGACAATAAGTAAACATAAAAAAACACAATACTATAAATCTACATTCACAAATTCAGTTCTATAAGTATTCATCTAGGTAAAAAGAAACATCAAACCATAATACCTTTATGTCGCCATAGCCCTACCTGCTCCTCCCATAGTCCTACCACCACCCATCGTCCTTTACGCCTACATTCATAAATTCAGTGCTATAAGTATTCATCTAGGTAAAAGACAAACATCAAACCATATACCTTTATGCCACCACATGCCAGATTTCCACAGGCAACCTCCTCAGTCTACCTGCCCCTCCCATAGCCCTACCACCACCCATCGTCCTTTATGCCACTAGACGGTCTGCCGCCCGTCTGTTGCCACTTGTTGGTCACTGCCATAGTTACCGGATTCGCAGTCCACTGATTCGGGTTCGGAATTTGCGATTCGGTAGTGCCTACGGATCGAGTTCGGTGGGGTGCATACATCTCTAGTTCTATGAGACCAGGTCTCACGGATTAGCAGGTGAGACCCATCTTGATGAATGACACGTGGCATTCACAAATCACAAAGCATTTCCCCCACCCCCACCTGAAATCAGGGAGGGGGGGAGATTAGATGCTTTGTGATTTGTGAATGCCACGTGTCATCCATCAGGACGGGTCTCACCTGCTTTATATGAGACCTGGTCTCATATAATTTTTTTCCCTGCTTGATGGAGGCGATGCGGAAAAGCAGGGCGCTGTTGAACGGAGGCGAGTCGTCGGAGTTTCTATCTTCATCGTCGTCACACCAGGTCTTGGCAGTCATCGCCGTTCTCCCGTCACCTCGTCCTGGTCGCGATCGTTGTGCCGTGCATCAGCTACCACGCATGCGCCGCGTCGAGGTCGCTGCTGCTCGGCCACCAAGTCTGGGCCGCAGTTGCATATCCATTGGCTGGCGATAGAAGATGCGGTGGAGCGAGGGTAAGGAGGTGGCATTACCTGGGCCGTCGTTCGTCGCTGCTATTATTAATAACTAGTGGGGTTACCCGCGCAATTGCGCGGCTAGACTTTTATCTATAATTATTATATTTGGTAACTATATCTTGGTATTTAAAATATATTTAAATATATTTTATATTTTGAGAACTTATATTACTTTCACTTGATTGTGTATGAGGAATTCATTTGCAAGGTGTGCCAAAAAATAGTTAGTTATACAAAAAAGAGTAATTGAATATATCTGTTATATAAAAGAGTTGTGAATATCCTCGTCAAAGGGCTATAAATGTTGACTCAGATATAATAACTATTTTTAAGTCACTTAAAAAGTAACCACTCCCTACAAACTGTTGATGAATTATGAGTACTTGGTGGTACCACAACTGGACCGTTGAGGAAATATGAAACTCAAATCACCTAACCTTCTAGATATCGTGTATTTTGGTATATTGTATTTTTTATTTGCGCAAATCTCATGTGACTATAAGCTAAGACATAATAACGGAATAACATTCTCGACATTTATATTGCTTAATTTCAGCATGTACCATCATAGCTGCAACATCATTTTAATTCTTTTGTATGCTATACACCACTCACGACTGTACCATATTGGAATTGCTATTTCTTTTCCTCTTAGGTAACAGATGTAGTGCATATATTGGACATTTTATTTCGTCCATAGATCATTCCATTGTTGGTTACTGGCACGCGGTAATAGTGAAATATTGTCAATGATCGATAATTTAACTATATCTCCGCTCATCTTTGACCTAGTCGAAATAATAAATTTAATATGACTACTCGAAAATTCATCTATTTATGAAATTTATGAAGTACATATATGAAAATCTATTTTCGAGGAAGCAAATATAGGATTTTTTATTTTAATCTTGATATGTATGCATACTCTTTTTATGTAATATATAGTTTTCTCCTAAAAACACAAAATGATTTTATCAAGTACTTACCTAATTTCTAGGTAGAAAAATGTACTGTACTTACTAATAATCTTTAAGAAGCGAACGGATTAAATCAATTAATGATTGATGACACGGGCGATGATGTAACCGTTTGTAATTTTGGATGCCTACGCGGCTATACAAAACGGATTGCACAACTTGCTTTGTATGAACGTGTGTGAGCGGGATTGCTCTGGACTGGTACATCGCATCCACTCAGACGGGAATATATCCCATTCTATTTGTACGTCACGTGTTGCACTCTTTGTTCATTACAATGTTTGCATGTAACCTTACATCCTTAAATCTTGACCATCAATATTTAACATTAATGGTCAGGAAAAATATATAATCATCTTGAACACCAAATTAGTCTCATGATATCTATTATGAAATGTATTTTTGTATTATGGGTATTTGGGATTGTATTAGATCTTATCACATTTTCCTATATAGTTGGTCAAACATAACCAAGTTTGACTTAGAAGCGGCCTGTAGCTCCACAAAAACGCCAGTGTCCTAAGTGGAAAAAAAGTAACCATATTTTAGTATCAGTTGCAAAATTTCCTACATCACCTCAGAGAAAGGTTGTATATTTATATAAAATCTAAGTAATTCAATATAAAGATAGGATGCGCTCATACCATGGACCATACATTAATATAAGTGCAACTGTATGATGGTTCTTAGTAATCAGAATCCTAACATATAAAGACACCCTCATGGAGCCTAGCTAACGTTGGCAAAGAGAGGATGCATACAGCTCATTATGCAAGAGCAACATATAAAAACAGCCTACATGAGTATACTATACTTTGAGAGAGCAAACTCCTTGGTCAGCATCAAACATGAACTCTCAGGATAACTTGAAATATACACCTAAAAAGAAATAACTTCAGATATAATATGTGACTGCATCCATCAGTTAATTAAATCCCGCTCTCAGTAATAAAACATTGGCGGCTCTGCTGTTGTACTGAATGAACTGTTC
Organism: Triticum aestivum; assembly: GCF_018294505.1. Taxonomy (NCBI): domain Eukaryota; kingdom Viridiplantae; phylum Streptophyta; class Magnoliopsida; order Poales; family Poaceae; genus Triticum; species Triticum aestivum. Next base: position 183,817,232 of record NC_057810.1, on the reverse strand, counting down.
ATACCTTGGATTATTTCTTATGGCAGGTCTCAGATTTTAAGCTATATCTATTTCAGAACATAGGTCATTGCAACATTAAATGCACATAAACAGCTCCTTATCATCCATCATTGCAAAGCTTTTGAGAAAATCTAGTACACCCTAGAAGAAATTCAGCATTACTTTCTGATATGGATGCTGCTTATGAGCTGATCTTCAACCTTTGGTATGCAAGTAGCAACATGGAAGGGAATTTAGTGTAAATATACTGGCTACCTGAATGGTGTCTTGTTCAAGAGAATGACTTCTATCTTCCTGAGATAAAAATCATTTTCTGTAAGTAGCACATGAGTTAGGTCACATACATAGCTGCTTGTATGCAAATAGTAGAAGCAGAACACCAAGATTGATACACATGTCTGCCATGCATAACATTTTTTTCTTGCAAGTTGATAGAGCCAAGAACATGATAATTCTTATGATATAAAATCAATGTACGCATCCACTGCGGTTGAAAATTCAGCAAAAGAAAAAAATTCTTCAAATACCCAGACTTCATCGCCGCCCAACAGAACACAGGAAGGAATCAGACTGGTTGACGATGATTGGAATAGGATAGAGAAGGTGCATAGGGCTTGGATTATCACATACCTGTGTTGAGCACATCGATGATCAAGTTGATGGGGTTGGGGCCGAACTTCTGCTGCTTTCGGGGCACACACATGGTGGATGTCTACGTTGGTGAATCATCCACTTACCTTCCTCTCATGGACCATGGCTCAGATTTGTAATCTAGCTCTCCCATGTCCTCTGTCCAGGCCACAACAACTACTTGTTCACACATAGAAACGAAGCTAGGATTGCTGATTGTATAGTTAGTTTCAGTTCCGCAACATACTTTCTAGTTCATCAGTCTTGCTTTAAGTATCGTGCATTTGGTCATATGCCGACAGTATGTTTACCTTTTGTTAATCTTCTACTTACCTTCCCCTCATGGACCATGGCTGAGATTTGCAAGCTAGCTCTCCCACTGCCCACAGTCCAGACGACAATAGTTACTTCGCTCACACATACAAACCGAGCAAGTAAAATGTATGAAACAAAAATATCAAGTAGAGTAATATGTACTAAGACTTGGATGTTTACAAACTGTTATTGTTTGTACAACAATGTTCGAATGTACATGTCCAAAACCCTGCAGAACAAAAAAAAAATCAAAATCTGAACCCTACAACTATCAATGGAGGATGAGAACATTAAATCAGTGAACATGGTATCTGCATAGTCAGGGCCACTGTCTGTAACTCATATAAATAAAAAATAAAAAATCAATCCTCTGATGAATTATTTATATATGTGAAGACATAGCTAACTACTAAAATCAAATCCTTTGAATTAAAATCGAATATTGGCTATAGATATTGAGCAATTTTTTAAAAATCATCAAAGAGCGCATCAAATTTTCACGACACGGAGACCTTCCAGCTTCAGAAAGAGAACTAATAACTCAAAGAGAGAAGATGCATTAGAATTTACAGCAGAACAGAAAAATAGTGCAATACCTGCCAAGCCTCCTATGCTCAACACTTTGTTGCGACATCCCCAGATTGGTCTGGCCTGTTAGTGCAGAAAATCAAAGTCAGACTTGGGGATTAATTAAAGGCTAACCTGCACTGAATTATACCCATTGATGGCCATAGGAGAGAAGCTCAGCTCCAGGTATATCTCATCATGCAGGGCATGTGCATCGCGTATTTATTGCCAGGTTGAACATGCTAAATATTCTCTCGTGATTTTGAACTGAAGTTTCTCTAGTGATTTTGAACTGAAGCTTCGCTCGCGTTTCATATTCATCCTTCAATGTCGCCCGTCCCCCTGTACTCTAATCTGTCACAGAAGTCGCGGTCTGACCTGAGAATGTGTGGACGGCAAGGAAGCGTACTTGAGCGGCTGGACACCAAGAGAAAGAAGAGGCGGCAGTGATGCGGTTCACCGGAAGATGCGGCGGTGGATGATATCGCCATGGTCGTGGATGGGATAGTGACGCGACGGAGAACTGCAGGCATGCCGCTGACGGGAAGAGGCAGCCATGGATGAGATCATGGGAGGATCTCCTTTTCGATCGTGGGATGATCTTGTTTCCATGACCCTTAGGAGTTGCCTGGAATTTTGGCTTAGCTTCCGATCTAGTAATAACTAAAATATTGATCTGTTTTTTTCTTTGAGACAATTCAATTTATCTGGTGAGAGCTACCCGTCAATGTTGGATGGATGTCTGTGTTTCGGCCTTTTAGTATTACTAGCAAATATGCCCGTGCTTTGCAACGGGAGAAAAACATATCGCACTCCTCTAGCCAATAGACACCCACATCAATTATTCGAAACATGATACCGGGTTTGGATAGTTAATCTAAAGCTTATATGTGGTTCTCAACTTTTTCCTAGTTCCTTTCTCCTTCGCCTGGCTCTGCTGAGTTCTTAGCAGCTTATTATCTTTGTTCCATCCAATTCCATCTTTTTAGGATTTTTGGTAGCAAGAAAAATTTAGTGTACCATCGAGAATGGTCTATCCATAAGAAAATGTACAAGTGAAAATTCAATCGCTCTTTAAATTTAAATTTATCTGGTCGATACAAAAAATTATGATATGTGCAAAAGATCAATACATATTACAATCTTCATAAAAAAACAGTGAGGTGCAAAGTGAGTAGAAGAATTGTCTTCTAACAATTTTTATAATATGTGTTGTAGTGTACATCTCTATACAGAAGAAGGCTCATAGTTACAAGCCCATACATTCAATTCTGCCCTTTTTTATATGTGGGAACATTTCAGCTCCAAACTCGGTTCCACAATTACAGAAAATGGTTTTGACATGTACTCCCTCCATCCCATAATATAAGAGCGTTTTTGACACTACATTAGTATAAAAAATGCTCTTATATTATGAGACGGAGGGAGTACCTGGTGCATGTTCAAGAAAAGACAGAGTGCATCGTTTTAGAGCTTTGTTGCATATATGGTCTGCTCGGTACGCTCTCAAGAACAATTCTGCAAAGCACAATGGGAACATGTCGGATATATTATCCCATGGAGGGCCCCGGATTTTTTTGATTTCTCCGAGCAAGGCCCATCCTTAGTCCAGCATTACAACACCTAGTTGACTCTAGCTGTGCCTACAACTGCCATGACTAATAATCATAATTTGTTTCACCTTGAAACATATTTTCATATTGTACAAACCTTTCTCTGTACATGTACAACACAACCCTATGTTCAGTGAATGTTTCTGTTCCTTTCCTATAAACTTTTATTTCTGAGATCACAGCCACATGAATATCAGCATATGGCTTACTAAGTTGAAACTGTTGCCGTTAGAGTGTAAGGCGGTACAGTCAAATAATCACAGTGAGCCAATGTGAGGAGTGGACACCTAGCAGAAAACCATTTGTTGCAACGCCATGAAAAATCGCACATAAATCCAACGGATGAGCACCGAAAAAAATTGTAATCGTTGCATCCAGCAGCTTCCTGTCGTTGTACATCTAGCAACAACGATTTTGATTAAAAAAAATAGCAACAGGCACTACTCCCCAGTCCCCACCGAGCCGCACACTGCATGCTCCCTTATCCAAAACATCGCCATTCCTCGGCCGGCCAGTCCACTGCCGCTCCGCCGCCTCGTCGGCTAGGCCGCCGGTGAGCAGAGCACGCACAGCTGCGCCTCGGCCTCTCCTCGTCCCCGTGCTCTCCATCTCCTGCCTGACCTCAGCTCCCTCCGTTTTTTTTACTATGTGCAGCGCCACCATCGGAGCTTCATGGCCGCCGGCACCTTCAACCGTTGCTACACACCGCCCGGGCTTGCCCACCTCCAGATCGAGCCGGCAAACGGACGGATCCGTCTTCCCCGTGTCCGTCCCAGTCCTCTCTGCCTCGCCGGAGTCGTCAAGGTGCCGGCCCTCATCCACCAAGTCAACTGCATCGCACCCCTGCTTCGTCTCGGGAGGAGCAGCGAGCCAGCGCCCGCTTCTGCATCGAGCACTGCTCGATCCGACCGCGTCGCCCAAGGCCCAGTCCGCCGCCGCCTTCCTCCGCCCTCGCCGTCCTCCCGCCGGTGAGCAGCACCTACATCACGTCGCCCTTCGCCCCGTCTCTCTTCTTTCTTCTCCTTCCTCTCACCTTTACTCAAAGCTCTCTCCCACTGCACACCACAGGAGGTCGCCGCCAGCATGAACGTCGCCTCCTCAAACTCTCCGCCCGCCTCCGGCCACGTCCTCGACTGGATCCGCCGGATCTTCATCGCCACGCCAAGTCCCGCAGCCTGACACCGCCGCATTTTCTTCCCCTGCGCTGCTCGAGAACGAGCAGAGCCGCCGTTCCTCACTTAAAGAGAGACCGCGGTGCAATTTCTGGAAAACTGAAGGGCTTTTTTGCAAAACAGCCACGACGACGGACGACCAAAAACGCTAGCCGCTTTATTATTAGGTAGAGACTATGTCGCTAATTTCTTTATTTTTTTTGCTTGCCCGTTTTCTCTTCCATGAATCTGGCCGATAGGGGCCAGGTCGGCCAACACATAGCGTGGCTGTCTTGTTGTTTTTTCTTCGGTTAGAGTTCAAATCGGACCAGATTATGTGTATATTCTGTTGTGAAGCTGATTACCTGCCTATTAACGTGTCCCTTATTACCACGTACAGCGTGCTATGGTGGCATAGTAAAACTTCTATTTGCCTTCTGATGTACGTGACTATGCTTGCACTTTCCATCATATATGTACGTGATTTAATTTGTTTGTTACGTTACATCTTTAGATCTCGGCCGTTTATATTAAAAAGATAATGGTTGAGATAATTCAACCTGTGTGGGTAAACGTGATGGCTTGTTTGCCTCTTGTCTTATAATTATATAATAGATGGTGAGTTGGCTTGGTGACATTATTAATAGGGTCGCGATAACTGCCACATGTGTGGCATGTATGCGAACCCGCCCACACGCCTCGTGTGGCGTGAACAAGAACCCGCCCGCACGACCGCGTCCGGGCGCGCAATTGCACAGCCCGCACGTCCGGTGTGTGGCAACCCCGCCCGCACTGCCCCGTCCGGGCCAGACAACCCGCTGCCCGCACGACCCAGCCGTTCCCGGCCTCCGATCCATCCCCTCTCTCGTCTGCAGCCATCGTCCCCCACCTCTCGAACCCCGACCTCCGTCGCCGGCCATCTATGGTTGCCATGGCAACCAGGGCAGATCCATAGGGCACTCCCACCGCAAACCACACCCCAACCCTCCCCACCCCCACCACCCCACTCCAACCCAGCCCTCCAGAGACGATCAGCTAAAACCAGGTGAAATCTCCCGATCTCATCCTTCTCATCCTTAAGGCTGAAAATCTCACGATCTGGTACTGGATCCATGCTATAGGGGTAGAACACTGCATGGTTCAGTGTATATTCGCAATTGCCAGGCGGAATACACTAGATCTGCCATGTAATACGTTTGTGATTAACTTAAGTTCCTAGTTTGATTGACGCAAGTAGTTGGGCATGAAAATGGATGAGTGGGAATCCCTAAAAAAAGGAGAGGAAGGACAATTTTGGAATGAAGGGGGTGGTAAAAATTAATTGCCACTTGTGTATAACGACAGTTGCCACCTTTCGTTGTCAGTAACTGCCATCTAGTTGACCTGTTGCTTGCCATCCCTATCTTCTATGTGCAAGCAGCGAAAGAATACAATTCTTGTGGATTGTTGATGCGTTCTTGTTCATGCAGCGATTGAGAACACATTGGAAAGAAGCGAGACACAGAAAGAATGAATCACGAAGATGGCACTGATACTTGGGGTTCTCAAAGGCCAGAAACGCCCCCTTGGAATGCATCAGAGTACAGTCAACTCATCTCTGCAGGGCCGTTGCTGCCACTACTAGAACAATATGCAGGCGTTGGTATGATGCGTGATAACAAAAGAACAGAACGGTTGCCATCTTGGCAACGATGAAGATGACATTCTACTTATGTCGTACACTGTCATTTTTTTTGCAGGTTCTTATGACCAAAACACTCTTAGGGGGGCCCCGTGGCAAGTTCAGTCGCAAGGCGCTAACACTGACAAATGTATGGGTAGCCAACTTCAACTAGCTAATATGGCTAATCAAGGTAACGCAAACGAAAAAAGAGCACATACTGGTGTGGACATGAAAAATGAACATGCAAAAAAATGGCAAAAGGACTCACGAGTTATCACGGGTGAAAATGCAGAGCCTTCATGCAGCACGTGGCATCAGGCAGCACCCATGTACCTGCCATCGACGTCATACACAGGTGAGTACATAAAAAGTGAAGTTGCGGATGCGCACTTAGCAGAAGGAGCATAGTTGACAACTGCAATTGCCATGACTGGACATCTACAATTGCCATGTGTAAACAATTGCAGTTGTCATCCCTGGACAACTGTTGTTGCCATCCCTGGACAGCTGCAGTTGCCATGGAGGAAAAACTGCAGTTGCCATGCAAGTGCAACTACAGTTGCCATGCCATGACAACTGCAGTTGCCATGAAGGAACAACTGCAGTTGCCATACCGGTACAACTACAGTTGCCATGCCAGGAAAACTGCAGTTGCCACGTCAGGCGGCAACTGCAGTTGCCGTGCTAGCACAAAACTGCATTTGCCATGAATTGACCAACCACTACTATGCTTACAGGTTATTACGGTGGTGGTAACCCGGCAAACGTCTCGTGGCAAGCTTCACAAATTGCAGGTGGAGCATGTCATTTTGGTGTCACAGACCACACAAGATGGTCACGTGCAGCACAACAAGGTAAGGAAAAAAACTGAACCACAAAACAGCACTACATTTGTTTTTCTGGCAAAAAAAACCGCACGTGCCGAGAAAAAAGAATTGAAGCAGTGATGGTGGACAAAAACCAAGCATAAAACGCTGACAAGTGGTTGCGTGTAAATGAGTCATGTATTGTCTTTGAAAAATTGCCAACTGCTAAAAGCATGTCTGCATCACTAATGGTTGAACGCATTTAACCTAGTGAGATCAATCTTATAATGCAGTAGTTTTGTTGCTAGAACACAGTGGTTGCCATTTGTTGGTTGCAGTGTTTGCCATGTATGCAAGACTGCAGCTGCCATGCATATAGAACCCAAGTTTTCGTACTAAAATAAAGGAGCTTGTTGTCGTGCATTGGCAAACAATAGTTGCCATGTTTGTTGAACCGTAGCTGCCATGACTGGACAGCTATAGTTACCATACATGTCCACGCACAGACTTACGGTTTGCTGTTTGAAATGATGTCATGCCAAATCACTCGAATTTGATGTGATCCGTTGCGATAAACATGTTATTCAAACAAAAATCTTACTCTCGTACCTGTTTTTTCTATTACAGGGCCTACAACTACAATGAACAGCGGCGCGGGGACATCTACTGCGGGGAGCTCTGAGCGCACGGAAGACGCGTTCCACCAGCCAGCAGACAATCATGCCGCAAACAATTTCGAGTCGGAGTCGGAAATGGCAATCATTCCAGCAATGCCGACAAGCACCCCTTTGAACACAAGCACTGGCAACACTCAAGTAGATGGAACTGCCGCCGATACTGAAGTGAATGATGAAACTGACGACGACGCACAAGGGGATGAAGATGGTGGGCAATCAGAGATCGTGGTACCTCAGCCACCGTACGTTGGGCAGAGATTTGAATCATTCGAAGAAGCAAAGGAATTCTACCAGACATATGCAAAGTTCCATGGATTTGCGGTCAACACCGAATACCATAGGAAAATTAAGAAAACTAACGAGTACAGCAGAGGTGAGATGAGGTGCCACAAGGCACGAAGGAACAAGAAGGTGAAAGGTGTTGCACCTGTCGTTCCGGAATGAAAGAGAGGTATCATTCTCAAGACTGAGTGCCCTGTCCGGTGTAAGCTAAACATAGATGGTACACAGTGGGTGGTCACTGAATATTTTGACGAGAACAGCCACAAACTCATAAAGAAGTTCGACCTGGTAAAATTTCTGACCGCCCACAGAGGGTTCACCCCCGTAGAAAGGCAATTCGTAAAGCTGCTACACGATTGTAACGTCGGTCCATCAAGAATGTTCCAGATACTATCGCTCATCCACAGCAAAAAGGGGACTCTGAGTAGCATGCCATACATACCAGCTGACGTCACAAACCTACAGGCCAAATACCATAGAGAGAGCAAGTTGGCTGACATAGAGGCCACAATGGCCTACTTCAATGAGAAAGTGAAGGAAGATCCAGATTTCTTCTACAGGATAAGGTTGGACGATGAGGACCGTGTCAGGAACATGTATTGGGTGGATGGTGCTGCAAGGAGAGCCTATAAACATTTCTGAGATTGCATTTCATTTGACGCGACGTACCTCACCAATATGTACAAGATGCCATGTGCTCCGTTCATAGGAATAAATAACCACAATCAGTCATTGCAGTTCGGCTGCGGGCTCGTTTGGAACGAAGACACGGATGGGTACGTTTGGCTGTTCAAGACCTTCTTGGAGTGCATGGATGGACTTGCTCCGATGAACATAATAACAGACCAGGATTTCAGCATGCGTGCAGGCATAGAGGGAGTCTTTCCGTTGGCAGTGCACAGGCACTGCAGGTGGCACATTATAAAGAAGGCTGAGGAGACGCTAGGACCGTTCTTTGCTGACCGTCCAGAGCTCCACAAGGCATTCGAGCTGTGCGTGGACCACAGCTTGACGGTGGAGGAGTTTGAAAGGAGCTGGATGGCCATGATAGAAACATATCAAGTCCAAGACAACGAGACGCTTGCTAGCCTGTGGGAGAAGCGAATGTACTGGGTGCCGGCCTACTTCATGCAGTGCTTCTTCCCCTTTCTGCAGACTACGCAGCGCAGCGAGGGGTTCAATGCTGTTTTGAAGCGGTACGTGAGCCCTGGCAACTCATTACTACAGTTTGCCAAACAGTACACAGCTTTGCAACAAAAAATTCTAGGATCTGAGCTACAGCAAGAAGCTACCACCGCACTAAAGCAGCCGAGATTGCTAACGTGTTTACCGATGGAGAGGCAAATGAGCAAGATATACACAAACAAGATCTTTAACAAGTAAGTAAGTTGCGTTATAGTCTTATTTGCACAAGAATGAATACAGTAGGGGCCATGTAGAATGCAATGCAGTTGCCATGATCTGAGGATGCCATGTTTAATGAACTAATGTTTAACATGATTACTCAACTGCAGTTGCCATGTTTAGTGAACCACTGTTTTTGTTATGCTTGCTCAGCTGCAGTTTGCCATCTTCAAATGGAATGCACTTGCCATGTTCAATGAAATGCAATTGCCATGTTTAATGCACTGTAATTCCACTAGGCATGTTGTATGCAAAATTCCAATGCCAAAATGAAAATGTTGTGTAGTTGCCATGTTTACTGAACTGCATTTTGCTATGTTTTCTGAAATGCAAGTTGACATGTTTCCTGAAATGCAAAAATGCCATATTTGCTCAACTGAGGTTGCCATGTTTAATGAATGCAGTAGCCATGTTGTAAGCATTGTGCTTCTATTTGGGATGTTTGTATGGAAATGACAATGGCCAGTTGGAAGTGCAATGCAGTTGCCATGTCTAATATACTACATTTGCCATGTCTAATGTACTACAGTTGCCATGTGTAATGTACTACATTTGCCATGTCTAAATGTACTACAGTTGCCATGTCTAATGTAATACAGTTGCCATGTGTTATGTACTACAGTTGCCATGTGTTATGTACTACAGTTGTCATGTGTTATGTACTATAGTTGCCACGTGTAACAGAAAAACAAACAGAACTTGCAGATTCCAGGAAGAAATAAAGCGTGCCAGCATGTTCACGGCTTTCCAGGTGGACGAACATACTTTCAAGGTGTGTTCCATTCTGGGCATGTCGGATTCAGAACCTGAAGACCCGGACAAAGGAAGGAACTACTTCATGAAAGCCTCGATAGAACAAGGCGAATACCACTGCCAATGCTGCAAGTTCGAACGGGACGACATTGTGTGCTGTCACATACTAAAAGTAATGGACATGAACGCTGTGACATGGATGCCCCTCCATTTCATAAGGCGGCGATGGACTTGGGACGCTGACGACGCGTTTGCGCCCCAGACAACAAACGCAGTTCTGGCTGTGCATGACGAGAGACCTGAGGCAACCATGGAAGCCGTGAGGCACGTTGTGCTGACAAAGAACTATGCTGAGCTAATTGATGAAGCGTGCAAGAGTGATGAGACAGCGAGAGTCGCAGAAAAACACAGGAAGGCACTGAAAAGAGAGCTTGATGAGATCAAGAAGAGGAAAGTTGAGGAAGCCTTACACCGTTTCCCCCGCACATCAAGTGTGCCTTCATCCACGAGGCCATCATCTAAAAACCTGGAGATAGGATCTGGAACAGCAAGCACACAGACCCAGGTCAGGAACCCACCCCGTTCCATCACAAAGGGTCGTCCAAGAGAAATAAGGTACAAGTCGGGATTGGAGATTCAAGCAAAACACAAGAAAACGAAGAAAGGGGCAGGCAATCCATAAGCAAAAATTGGGGCGATGTGATATGGTCCTTGTGGATATTTTGTTTTGTACCCCTAGATGATGAGAATTTTTGTTTTAAAAATAATTGGGATAATGACTCTAGAGGGGCATCAGAAGTGGAAGGAAAATTCATTGAATGGATAAATGCAGTTGCCATGTTGTGGGTACTTAATATGCCATGTTATGTGTAGTTAATCTGCCATGTTATGTGTAGTTAGTGTGCCATGTTATTTTATACTAAATATGCCATGCTATTATATACTAAATATGCCATGATAGTTGTACTGGATCTGCCATGTTAGTTGTACTGGATCTGCCATGTTAGTTGCACTGTATCTGCCATGTTAATTATGCTGGATCTGCCATGTTGTTTGTACTGTATCTGCCATGTTAGCTGTACTGAAAATATGCCATGGTATTTGTAATGACTCTGCATGGCATATATTTCCATGACAAATCAACGCGGTTTAGTGACACATAGTGTGTTGTGTGCAATGTATGGGAAACAAGTTGGAAAAAGCGTAACGTGCATAAACCGCAGCAAAGGTTGTGGCTACATGATCAACCTACCCATGCTAGCCGGTGCAGTTAGCGATGAAAAAGAAGAAGCAAAACAGCCAAAATGAAAAACGACGATGACTTTCACTACCCATGTCTGATGAACTACATTTGCCACCTTTTTTAAAACATCGTAGACGCATTCGAAATAGCAAACCGGTGCTAGAAACGGTGAAACCATAGTAATAATGATAGACATAAAAACATATCTGCTGTAACGCCTAAAAAGGTTCACATCCACACATATATTACAGAGACTATTCAAATATCGCTCACACACCACCACTACATAGTAGGCTACACGGGGTTGCAGTCTTAACATAGCACACAAACATAGTTTTCGACAAGAATAAAGAGATAGTACCTTACATTCCTCGGCAACAGAATGTAAGGTATGCGACCGGTGTGTAACGCCACGTGATCACTTGTACTTCTTGATGACTTTCTTGACAGCTTCCTCCACGAACTCGCGTGCTCCGGACCGCTTGTTGAAATCTTCATTCGTCAACCAGTTCCATGTGTAGATTTTCCGGAGCTCAACGACCATTGTAGCTGTGACAGCAGGGACAAGTCTACCTTCCCACTTTGCAAAGTATTCCAACGTGTGAAAGCCACAGTCCGTCCTGCACAAGAAAAAGAGTCAGGTGAACATGCAAAAAGGACAGACATAGCAAAGATAGACTTCAATTCAGATGTGACAACAAATGAGGGGTTGGTTTGATGTAAATGGCACATGAAGAAGGGGGGTAAGAAATTACGTGTTCCCTTGCTTCACAGTCGCCACGTACTCAGTCGGGAAATGCCTGATCTGGACCTTTGAGTGTTCGTAGTGACGGTTCCATGTCTCTTTGAGGTTGTTGATGAAGAATTCAGCATGCGTAGTAAGGTCTGAATCAGCTTCCGAACGGATTGAATCAAGCACCTCAAAACGTTGGTTCTTCAGGTCAAGACAGATCGCATAGTGGTGACCACACTTGTCGTGTGGGTCATGTGGTGCAAGCTCCTGGAACATGGGGAACATGACCTACATTTAAAAGTGAATGAAATGAGAAGCAGAGTTCACATGAAGAATAGCAAAGGGACAAAAAAATTAGAATCACTTAGAATGCTTGGTTATGAGTGGGGGTGGTTGAAAGAAAAGTTGCCATCCATGTATGAACAAAATTTGCCGTGTATTTTACTATGAAGTTGCCACATAGTTTGCACGGGAAGCAAAAATCAAAAAGTCAGTGTGCATGACAGCTGTTGCCACATGAAAACATCTGCCACAAAAACAGAGTGCAGATGATGGCAAAAAACATACCATGTGAAAAAGCAGCGCAAACAGGGAAGGAGTACTCACATATTTCTTCAGTGTGAGCTTGAATTCACCGTGTTGAGCAAAATTCTTCCTCAGGATTTTGTGGTGGAAGTCACCATCCCATATTTTGCAGGTCACACTATAATGCATGATTATCTTGTCGGCACACAACATTGGTGTGATTGTTGATGTAGTCGATCCCGCATGCAACTACATTCGTCGACATTTTACCGTTTGGCCTCACAGACTCGGCAAGATCGCCCAGGTCGATGTACGTCGCTTCGCATTGAATGACCTTGGTTCTGTCCAAACATGAGCTGTATGAAAACGATATAACATGAAAGAATCATGCCTACTAAGTAAAAAAATGAAAGAACCAAAACGTAAGCGGATCGTGTATAGAATGTACGAAGAAAATGAATGGTAAGAAAAGAGCAAAGCAAAATGAGAGATTATGGGATGTGGCCATTTACGCTTTCAGCTCCTTCATGTGCTTGCTGCTGGCCCTCGCATTTCCAAACCGCTTGACAATATCGTACAGTTGGGTCTGTTCCTTAGTGGCTCTTAATTAGGGCTCGTAGTCTTCCGCGGGAGGTGGGTGAACTACCCTCTGCTGCCTCACAGAACCAGGGGTGGCACCCCTAATGGTATCCTCAGATACCGTATCTGCAGGCACGTTGGAACTTGATTGCCCTTGCCCTCGTGAGGACCTCCTCTACAATGCTGCCTCCTCGATCCTGCGGTAAGCTTCATCAAGTGATGGTGAAATCTCCTCGGGGGTGGCTGCAAGGTTAAAAAAATTGGATTAGGATACCTAGAAATCAAAAACAGATGGATTGTGAGAAGATAGGGTGCATGATGTGAGATGTAGGCACAAAAAGTGGGCAGTTGCCATGTGTGGTACAACTACAGTGGCCATGTCATAGCAACTACAGTTGCCATCTAGTTGGACTATAGTTGCCATGTCACAGCAACTACAGTTGCCATGTTGTGACAACTCCACTTGCCATGTGCTTGCCGTATGGAAAAATGCAGCATGGAAACAAAAAATGCAGGTGACATGGTGCGGCAGATCGAGTTGCCATGTGTGATGCACTATATTTGCCATGTGACAGCAACTACAGTTGACATGTTGAATCAACTTCAGTTGTCACATCGTTGCCCAAAAATGTGAAATACAGCATGGTAGCAAAAAAATGTAGGTGACATGGTGCATCAAATCCAGTTTGCCATGTCATCACATGTCAGTTGCCATCACAAGTGAGAACCCCCCAAAAAATATGATTGCGACAAAAGTCAAAGTACAAAGATGTATACAAGAAAATCATAAGGACATGATAAATGTACCTTGCACTATCGGCTCTGCGAACTTGACAGCCTTCCTGCCCTCGACCATTGGCTACGCCATCATTGCGGGCATGCCTCCCGGGAAAGCAAAGGCAACTGACATAGGATCTTGCACCACCAGTTGATCTTGACTGATGCCAAGGCTGAAGCTCGGTGGGGTGAAGGCCATTGGGTGCCTCTCATGCCTACTGGCCGGACCACGAACGACTTGCGGGGCAGAATCCAAGGGTGAAAGATTGACAAACATATCTGAATCAGATGCTACAGAATGATCGGGCTTATTTGCAGGGCAGGGCGTGTTGTGAGAGGTATCAGTCGCAGCTTTCATGACAATCTTCTTGTTTGGGCTGTAGGGGACACCCACATTGACTGGGAGCCTGGAAGTGCGCAAATTTAAGCTGGGGATTTCCACTCCGGGTAAAGGCGCAGTCTGCTCCGTGCGTTCACGTGCGTCACTCGTGCCCGGCTTGACACCTGCATCAGCTATGCTCCAGACTTCCGGTTTCTCCATCACATTGCTTCTGGCAGGTGGCGGGAACAGTGTGGACGCAGGAACATAACAAGACTCGTCTCTCCTGCTCCTAGCTACAGCCGGTGCGTTGGGTATGTCTGTTGGTTGCTTGCGGGGGCTACGACGCCTAGGTGGAAGACCAGCACGCGAAACAGTCGCCTTAGCAGTATCTGCACCGACAGGAGCTGGAGCTGTTGTGCCAGGACTCTCACCTGTAGATGGCATATCGTTGTGAACTGCCGCCTCAGCCACTTCTGTCGTGGACACAGGAGTGCCAACACGCACGCGCTTGGAATCAGTGTCAGATGAGCGGGAATCTTCCTTGCTTAGGTTCGTCTCGGGGGCGTCCACTTCAACGCTTGCTGATGGGGTGGCATGGCTCACAGCAGCATCCTTCATTGCCAGAAGAGTTGGCAATATTTTAGCTGTCCTGGCGGATACCGACTCGTCACTCCCCGATATACGGATGCCTGTTGTTCTAGCCTGCACATCTGCAGCCGGCAGAGATGGTCGGCCACTAGCATCAGAGTTGGTGGGAGCGGTTGACGGTGCAGCAGCAGTATTGTCGCCTTGCGCCTCAGGTACATCTGAGTTGCCCCCGTTGACAACTTTGAATGCAGGCGTTCGAACGGGTCCTTACTGATATGCTTGGCCCCACGCGTAGTAGTCTTCTTCATCCTGCAAAAAAAATAGAGCACATGAAAAAGGTATTAAAAATGAACAAAAATATGTTTGCCATGGTAGAAATCTTAAAAAAAATGAAAAACAAGTGGAAAAGCTGGTAGTTGCCATGTAAGGGGAACGTGAGTTGCCATGTGTCATAGTTAGCAGTTGCCATACAAAATCTAGGAGCAGTTGCCATGTTGGCCCACTTGAAGAATGATAAAAATGTCTGATCTTCCATGAATGCAATTTCAATCCTACGTGTGGGATGAGCTCACAAGCCAACGGTGAAGATGGCAGTTGCCATTAGGTACAGTAAAGTTACCATTTGGCCTAGATGCCAGTTGCCATGTAAAAACCAATAGGAGTTGCCATACACTTAAAAAAGGAAGGAAAAAATCATTTGGAAATCAGCAGTTGCCACGTGGGGGACGATGACAGAAGACAATGTGACAAGCTAAACGGATGCATTGGAAAATCAAGAAAATATAGCGCTATGACAATGAAAGCGCATGGAAAAAACCTACTTCTTGACTGCCTTCCTCAGGTCTGGCAACACGACAGGATCCCCGATGTTGGTCGTCGTCGTGCTAGGAGGTGACCTGGTGGAAGGGGTGTCACCAGCAATGGGGGCGCCTTTGTTCAACAGAGCAGAAGCACGGGTTGGCGTTGGCGCCTGTTTTTTCGTAACTGCTCGTCCACCAGCTGTCGGCTCGCTGCACGTATGAGATGGAGGAAAAAGAAAAAGGTGGCAATTGTCAGACAGCAAACTCGTTGCCGCACTTGACAAAAACAAGTGCAAACAAGGACGAGTCTGTTCAAAGAAAATAGACAAAAGCAAAAAACTAAAAATAAAAGTCGAACCTCTTCCTGACAGCTACGGGATCAGTCCTAGACCTCTTGCCAGGAGAAACCTGCCCAACACCCTCGGGAGCCCTCCCCCTCTTTGATGGCAAAACCCCCTCGCCTCTCGCAGACGTATGTTCTTTGACTTTCTCCAGTTGGGGGACATCTGTTGCATCCTTGCCCTTGTTACCACTTGCGCGAACTTCAGCATGTTCATCATCATCGGTGTCCTATTCCACATTCTCCATGTCACCGTCGTCATCCTTGCTGAGACTAGCATCTCCACCTAGTTCATCTTGTGTGTCAGCAGGCTCTTGGAAAGTGTTGTAGTCATACTGGCCACGGCAACTGGTTAGCCGATGTGTATGTTCTGGGACAAATGAAGTGAACTGCCTCGCAACCGCATCGCTGTCAGAGCCACTGAGGGACGTCCACTCCTCAACCAACTTCCCGAGCAAGCCGGTCATTCCGGATGCAAACTGCCCTATTAGATGCTCAACAGGTGCCCTAGCCTGTGCACGAAACAAAGAAGCATCAACAACCACCCGTATTGCAATCACTTGCACGACATCAAAAAATACTCCACGGCAAACCATAGATGTAGATCTTTTGATTACCTCGGCAGGGCAAGACGGAGCTGAGTGCACGTCCATCCACTTTCCAAAGTTTTGAGGCCATCAGCTGGAAAGAACAAAAAAAAGCTAGGACGTAAGAGAGAGAATGTAAGTCTCAGCACGAATGAAAAAGAGTTGCCATGTGGAGTGAAACATGGATACAGTACTCAGACAGCCATGGATAACAAAGGTAGTCATCTCTTATGAACCACAGACGGTTGCCACATGCCAAATTGTAAGCATGCCGTGTGGACAAAGAAACCAGAACTAACCTGCAGTTTTCCATATGTGGTGTCAGTAGCCTTGTCTGCGGCAAGCACAGCCTTGACAGCGTTGATAGTCCACGCAGAAACAGCAAACTTGTGCGCAGGCGGCGGGCCTCCAGTCCCAGTGAAATCCACGGTGGACAGATCAAGACAGTCGACGTACATGAGCTGATGCAAAACAATTTTAAAAAGAAAGAAATGTCAGTTGCCATCATGGGTACTGTGTGCAAAAAACAGGATAATATATGTTAACATGATAATCAAATTGATGTGCATGAAGAAGAGAAGGAAAGAAAAAGTTGCCATCTACATGTGCTAATTGCCATCATAGTGTGATAGCAGTTGCCATGTTGCTATGATGGCAGTTGCCATCATAGTATGATGACAGTTGCCATAATAATAAGATGGCAGTTGCCATAATAATAAGATGGCAGTTGCCATATTGTCATTATGCCAGTTGACATAGTGCCATTATGGCAGTTGCCATCTTGTTATGATCAGATTGCCATTTTGTTATGATCAGGTTGCCATGTATGAACAAAAGTGTGTTAAAAAAACAGTGTTCACAGAAAAGAACTGGTAAAAAATACCATTAAATGCAGTCGACAAACCTTTTAGAACATCTTGCTAGAGAATGCATCATGCAGGAAGTCGGCAATAAACTTACACCAATTCATGTTCTTCACATTTTTCAGATCCGCCTGCACCACACAAAAGTTCAGGGCAAAAAGGTTGCTGCATGAGAAATCAAATGTAAAAAACATCGAAAAACACTGGCAGTCACTAGCTTTACACATGACATCGGAGCCAAAAGATTGAAGGAAAATAAAGTAGTAAAGATGGATTATTCACCAGGATGGGGAAGCATTTGTTGCTTGGACGAAGAGAAGTGGTCGGCGCGAAAACAGCTGAGATGAGGTACATGAGTAGCTTCATCTTGAAAACATCTCCATGCGTCGTCATGGCCTGCAGCGAATCTGCCACTGCAGACATGTTCGGCATGGATTCCAACCCGGGAAACAAACGGGGGAACAGCTCTTGCTCGATCTCATTATTGACCTCGTACGGGACTTTGATATGTCCACGAGGCACACCCAAAGTGCAGAACACAGAATCCTCGTTCAACGGTAGTCTTCCACGTCCCGGAATCACGAATTCCCTGGAGGCGGGGTCATAGATCTCACCAAGCCAGTCGCATACAGGGTTGACAATGTTCGTGCACCGGACATCCATCATAGCCTGCATACCTATCTCAGCAGCAGCTCCCTTCTGATCGTCGGTGAATTTGTCAGTCAACGCAGTCAGTCGTTCTTGGGAGGCTCTGTTGCGAATACGTTTCTTCTTCTGCAAAAAAACAGACAAAAAGTGATCAGTTGTTGCCATGTTTTGCAAAAAAGTGAGCAGTTGTTGCCATGTTTTGCAATGTCATGAAATTTTAGTTCGTGTCAGACGACTGCAAGCTCGAGGTGTCACCTAGTAACATAAAACAGGAGGAGGGGTGTGTGTGGAAATTTACCTCATCACCCTCTTTTCTCCGTGCAGTTGCACGATTACGCTGTGGTGGATCCATGAAATCATCATCATCATTTTGATGATCGCCACGAGCCATTCTACTGACATAGGAACAGACCAAATTGTCATGGTGGAAATGTAAATGCAATAGGTAAGCATCTAATCAAGAACCTGGAATTTTTTGCACAATGATAACTGCCACAGCGGCAGAAATGTGCTAGGGTGAAATTGCCGTGCTGAAATGCAACACATACTACAACAAAAGCGATGAAACCACATCTAATTAAGAACCTGAAAAATTGCCACAGTGTGTTCAGATAGCACAAAGTCTTTGTGGCAAAAAAAAATTTGCACCTGCAGTACAATGAATTTGCCACATTGTACTGACAGTAGAATGGCAATAAACATGATGTGGTCAGCCAAAAACTTGCCACATGCAAAGCATATGTATGGCATCTGACACAATTGATATGCAAATTTGGTTGCCACATTATGCAGCCAATTTGCCACACTGTCCTATCTGCAGAATGGCAACAGACAGTGTGTTCACATTCTATTTGCCACATGAATATACTATCCAAGTGGCAATAGGCACACTTGATGTGCACATTAGTTGCCGTCCAGTGTAGTTGGCTGCTGAAACTGCATTGACTACCGATTGTGGCCACTATCACAAATCATTCAGAAAAATTAGTTGCCACAATGAAAAAGCATGTTTGTGGCTACTATCATAGTAATTCAGCAAATTTAGTTGCCACATGGAAGAGCATGTGTGTGGCAACTATCATAGTCATTCAAAAAAATAGTTGCCGCATGGGAAAGCTTATTTGTGGCAACTATCACAGTCATTTCAGTAATTTGTTGCCGCATGGGAAAACACGTTTGTGGAAACTATCACATTTGTTCAGGAAGTTAGTTGCCATACAATCATGATAGTTAATCAACCTACCAAGTTCCCCTCATACTACAGTTTCAAAACCAAACTAACTAGATCCAGGGTTCAATGGTAACTACAGCGACTTCAAATTCAACCTCAAAATTTTCCCCCGAACTGATTGCAAACACAAATTTGAACCAATGCGCATCAAACAAACCGGGAGATACCTGCCCAATCCAAAGGCAAGGCTAGTGCATGCCTCCGGACAGGCGTAACCACACCGACGATGCTGCCGCCGAGACGGTGACGAAACTGCCCAGTGCCACCAAAAACGGCTAGCAGGCGACTTCGCCGCCGGCGGGAACGCCGACGCATCACCGAATCGCCTGAATCTCTACGAATCTCGATCGAGGAATCGAACAAGGGGGAAGGGGGGGAATGCAGGAAGGGATTGCGAGAGTTGCAGCGAGCATTACCTTCAATCCGCAGGAGCTTCGACGAAGCCTCTCCGTTCCAGCGAGCACCACCGACGGCCGCGAACACCGTCGATTCTTTCGCCTCCGTCGTCGCCTTCTCCCCTTGCCTTCTCCTCCAATGGTCTGAACTGCGAGTGGGTTCTGCCAGTAAATGCGGTGCGGGGTGAGTAAATGGAACCGTGAGGGGAGAGGGGACAGAGGTGTGCGACGTGTTTGACGTCAACCGCGATCGGAGCGTGGCGTGCGGGCGCATTGCAGTTCCACCGCACGCCCGAGTGGCAACCGCTGACCGCGGGAGGGCAACCAACGTGCGGGCGAACCGTCTCGCACACCGCACACGCGCCTCATCCTACGTGGCGCAGAAAACCGACCGAATTGTGCCAAGATTCATGCACGAAGTTGGCAACAGTGATGCCTGCGTGTGGTCGAGATGGTGAACGCCCACACGTGTGGGCGTTAGCATTTCCCTATTAATATCTAAGTAAAGTGTGGCGGTGACCCTTAAAAATATCTTACCGTGACATGAAAGATAGCGTCACCTCATGGAGTTTCATTACTGGGTCGGCCCAATCGTAAAAGAAAGAAACACGTACAAATTTAGAAGCAGAGAAGAAGCTACTAGGCCTAGCCCAATAAGTGGCGACGGAAGGGCGCCTTGAGGCGGCAATCCCTATTTGGCGCTGCAGGCGCCGGTTATTATTGTTTTTTGCAAACCGGCGCCTGCAGCCGCGCTAGCTGGGCTCGGCCCATCTTATCTTCCCCTTTCTATTGTAATAAACAGAAAAAAAGAAGATCGCGTCCAGCAGGGTTCGATCCAGCAACCTCCCGATTATTCACGCTATGCAATAACCAGTGGAGCCGTCTAACTACTATTGTTCAGCTAGTGCTTCTTCGTCTTTTTCTACTTATCCGTCTTTTTCTTTTTTTCCTTTTTCTATTTCTATTTCTTTTTCTTTTCCCTTTTTCGTCTTTCTTTTTTTATTCAGAAGTGTTTTGATCTGTTTTTTCACTTTTTATTTTTTATTTTTTATTTGGAACGGTTTTTTTTTGTTTTTTATTCTTTTTCTTTTTCTCCTTTGCTAATTTGGATGAGTCCCTTTTCATAATCGATGAACTTTTTTGTATATCGATGAACTTTTTTCCAAAACCGATGAACTCTTTTCATAATCAATGAACTTTTTTGTAAAATTGATGAACTTTTTTGTAAACCGATGCACTCTTTTCATAATCAATAAACTTTTTTCTAAACCGATGAACTTTTTTTCAAAACCGATGAACTCTTTTCATAATCGATGAACTTTTTTCAAAATTGATGAACTCTTTTCGTAAAATCGATGAACTCTTTTCAAAATCGGTGAACTTCTATGTAAAATAGATAATTTTTTTTGTAAATCGATGAACTGTCTTTCAGAACTGATGAACTCTTTTCATAATCGATGAACTCTTTTCATAATCGATGAACTCTTTTCATAATCGATGAACCCTTTTGTAAAATAGATGAACTTTTTTCTAAAACAGATGAACTTTTTTAAAACCGATGAACTTTTTTCATAATCGATGAACTCTTCTCATTGTCGATAAACTTTTTGTAAATCAGTGAACTTTTTTAATAACATTTTTTTTCCGAAATCAATGAAATATTTTTTAAATTCGGTGAACTTTTAAAATTTTACGATTTTTTCTTCTAAAAATCGATGATCTCGATTTATAATTTGCATTTTTCCAAATAATTAATGTTTTACTAAAGTAAACATTGAGTAGTACGGTTATATTTTCATATGCAGATGAGGGAGAATGGTCTGGTGGTTATAGCGTTAAACCGTGAACGTTAGGTGCAGGGTTTGACTCCTAGCATCGCTATACTATTATTAGTGTCCGTTTTTTTCTTCGCATTTTCCCTATTGATTCAGTTGGTGGGCCGGCCCACTAGGCGTGGCTAGCGAGCGCCGGTAGCGCCAAGGGGCGCCTGCAGCGCCATACAGGAGCTCCCCCTTGAGGCGAGACATGGTTTGGCGGGTGAGAGAAGGTAGCAGCCTCCACCCACTTGGGAGTTATGTTTCGAAATTATATAGTATTTCTTGAAACTGTTATGTGAATAGTTTTGAAATGTTTGAACATTTTTCAAATATCACATATATTTTTCAAACTAATAAAACCTTTTTACAAATTTTGATTTTTTTTGAAAAATATCACATTCATTTTTTAGACACGTAACATTTGTTTTGTGGCCATCAACATTTTTAAATTACTTTAACAAGCAATCTACACTCTAGGGTCTGGTGCCTCCCTAAATAGGCTGGCCCAGGCGTAGGGGAGGACACGGCATTGTTTTTTGATGTTTTTTTTCGCGTTTTCCCTATTGATTTAGTTGGTGGGCCGGCCCACTAAGCGTCGCTAGCGAGCGCCGGTAGCGCCAAGGGGCGCCTGCAGCGCCATACAGGAGCTCCCCCTTGAGGCGAGACATGGTTTGGCGGGTGAGAGAAGGTAGCAGCCTCCACCCGCTTGGGAGTTATGTTTCGAAATTATATAGTATTTCTTGAAACTGTTATGTACATAGTTTTGAAATGTTTGAACATTTTTCAAATGTCACATATATTTTTCAAACTAATAAAACCTTTTTATAAATTTTGATTTTTTTTGAAAAATATCACATTCATTTTTTAGACACGTAACATTTGTTTTGTGGCCATCAACATTTTTAAATTGCTTTAACAAGCAATCTACACTCTAGGGTCTGGTGCCTCCCTAAATAGGCTGGCCCAGGCGTAGGGGAGGCCACGGCCTTTTTTTTGATGTTTTTTTATTTTTTTTCTTACTTTCGTTTATTCATCCAAATATTCTAAATTACTATAATGCAGAAAACATTAAAATATTTCTCATGTATACAGACATATACTATATGCGTGGATAAAAGTTAATCATGTATTTTAAAAATGTTCACCAAAAATTTGAAAAAAAATGTTAAACAAGTTTTAGAAAAATGTTAAGCAAACATTTGAAAAATATTAAATTTGCATAGAAAAAATGTTCACCGTGTATTCAAAATATGTTAAACATGTATTTGAAAACTAAATGTGTATAGGAGAAATGTTGATTATGTATTAAAAATGTTAATCTTGTATTTGAAAAATGTTGATAAAGTATTTTTAAATGTAAAAATATGTATAAAAAGAATGTCGACCACCTATTAAAAATTGTTAATCTAGAATTTGAAAAACGTTAATTAAGTATTACAAATGTGTGTATATATAAAATGTTGGCAATGTACTGAAAAAAGGTTACACTTGTTTTTGAAAATGTTGATCTAGCATTTTTAAAATGTTAAATGTATAAAGAAAAAATGTTGACCATGTACTCAGAAAATGTGAAAATTTTATTTAATAAAAAATAATCAAACATTTGCAAATTGTTAAATGTGCATAGAAAAAATGTTAACCATGTTTAACAAAAAATATTTATCTTATATTTGAAACATGTTAGTCAAGCATTTTTAAAATGCTAGAGTGCGTTTGGATGTAAAGTATTTTTGCAGGTTTTTTGTGGAATACCGCGGTTTCTAAAAAAAACTTTGGGATGTTTGGATGAAAGAACTATTGAAATTTAAGATACCATGGTATCTCTCGTATGTCCTTTTTTTTGTATCTACAAAAGTGGTCCCACCTCTTATTTCTAAATTGAATGGATAGAAATTGCAACAGCCTCCTCCGACTCGTCCCATGCCTATTATATGTATTATAAAAGAGATGCAATCTATCTCCTGATTATTAGGAGTTTCGAGCAAGGTGATTAGCTTGCACTTCGCATTGCATGGCTGCTGTACAAGAGGTAATTGTAGGCATGCATTGAGCCATCCTTTTTTACATGTAGATCGGTTCCTTGAGTAAGGTGCCTTAGGTGCAGCCAGTCAAACTACGGTAAAACATCATTTGCCAAACGAATTGCTGGTTTCGGCAAAATAGAGAAAAACTACAGTTTTGAGAAACCAAAGTATTCACTGGGCACACTTTAGAAAACTGAAGTTTTGGATTACCACAGTTTTAAAAAATTGTAGTGCCAAACTAGGCCTTAAATGTGTATAGAAAAAAATCTTGGCCATGTCTTCAAAAAAACTTGATCTTTTCTTGATTTTTTAAAAACTTGTATTATAAAAGTGTATCCGTTATATACCAAATTTGTGTATAGAAAAATAGTGAAACCAAGAGAAAAAAAATCCCAATGAAAAAAGACAAAGAACAAGCAAAACCAAAGAAAAAATGTTGAAAATCAAAGAAAAATAATAAAGGAACACCTGAAAAACGAAGAAAAATGACCCCCCCCCCCCCCCCCAAACATGAAACTCCATGAGGAAAAAAAAGAAAAACCAAGAAAAATAGAAATGAAAACAAGAAAGCCGGAGAAAACCAGTAAAAAAAAGAAAAGGAAAAAAAGAAACAAGAAAACCCGAAGAAAATCGATAAAAATAGCAAAACTTAAGTAAAAAGGAAGAAAAGGAAAAAAATACTGAAAACAAGAAATAAATGAAGAAAATTGACGAAAGAACAAGGAAAACAAAAAAACCAAAGTAAATCATAAGAAGCAAAGAAAACAGGTAAGAATCCTGTAAAAATAAAAATAACTGATGAAAAAAAGAAAGAAAAAAAATAAAAGCGAATAAAACCTTTAATAAAAACAAAAGAAAACAAAAAAGAAACAAAGAAAAAAAATCGGACCGAACAAGCGAGTGAGGAGAAGAAACTGGTCCGGCCGATTCGCAAAACAAGAACAATTCCTTAGGAGAGAGCAGCTATTGTCTCGCTATAAAGGCATTGCTCTCGTGGGCATAATATATCTAGCCTGCAGCAGTGCTTCCGAGACGGCCCAGTACTATATTTGCGCGAGAGTTTTATTTTTGTTGTTTTTATCTGTTATTTTCATTGTTTTACAACGTTTTTTTTCGTTTTTGTGTGGCTTTCTTTGATTTTTCTTTCTTATTTTTTTCCGTTTCCTTTTTTCTTTCTTTGGTTTTCTTTAATTTGTAACTTCTTGTAGTACATGTCTGATATTTTCATACATGATGTACACTATTAGTATACATCAGGAACATTTGTCTATACGTGTTTAACATTGTTCAAATACATGATTAATATTGTTTTAAGTATATGTTTTGATGTCTACATTTTTCCTAATTTTTTTTATTTTTTGTATACATCTAAAACAATTTTTATATACATTTACTATTTTCTAAATAAATTATTAACATTTTCTCTAATCCATGTTAACCCTTGTTTTGAACAAATTTTCGAATATGTGTTAAACATGTTGATTTTTTGGAAAAATGTGGATTAGTTTTTTGAACTATGGGAACATTTAAATAAATAACGCAAACATAATTTTGAAATTCGTGGACATTTTTCAAATGTAACGTGTAATTTTTGAATGGTACTAAACACTTTTTTGAATTATAAATGTATTTTTTTTACATTATATCATATTTTTTGAAAGTGTCATGTACATTTTGTGAAACACGTGAACATTTTTGAATGTCACATACATTCTTTTTGAATGGTACAAAAAATATAAAACTTGGAATTTCTTTACATTGCATGAACATTTTTTAAACATGTGATGACCACTTTATTTTAAAAAATTTATTTTTTGTAATATATGTATTTATTGTTTTTCAAAATATAAACAAATGTAAGAAAAATATGTGTGTAACATCATATGAAAACCACATGGCTACTAGGCCTGCTCACTGTTGGCTCTTGTAGGCGAGCCCGGCTTCCATGTTGCTAAAGTCGAAACATAGCTGCGCCCCTCCACGCGTGCTCACGCTCTGGAGCTACATGTGATGATGGGTTAAGAATCACACGAGGGGCTGTGCTCAGGCTTTATCTGAGTGTGGAGATTAAGAAAATAAAAGAGAACTTTTCAATAGACCGAGCAGAGCAAGTACAATAGCAGGCTTAGGCCAACTCCACAACGCGACCCCATTTTATCCGGGAGCGTCCGTTTGAGGTAGAACGAACGAATAGCGCGACCCAACACGCGTTTCTAAACGGACAAATGTCCGGATTCTGTCCGTTTTTGACCCATCCCCGGCCCAAACTTGCACCGAGTTTGGGGTAAAACGGACATCGCGCGATGGGCTCGCTGCACGCCCTTGTCCCCCCGTGGCCCGCTTGTCAGGGACACTAGTAGTCCCATTCGATTCCAATGCCTCCACCCCCTCTCCCGCCCCGCCCCGCCGCTAGCGCCGCTGCTATTCTCCGGCCGCCTCCTCACCACGCAGCCCCCGACCGTCCATAGCAAACCACGTCTCGACATGGCCGCCACCACGCCCGCGCTTTCGCCGTAGTTTTGGTCGTCGATCGGAGGAGGTTTGGCCGTCGCCGTCGTAGCCGGCGGTAGAGGGGATACAACCGCCAGTGACGTACCACAGCGGCCACGGCAGCTTCCGACGAGTGCTCCAGAGCGGCCAGTAGCCGGCCACCAACCACCCCTGCATCGAGGTGATCATCACGGCCTCTTTGCCACCACGACCGCAAGGTGTTCGACACTTTGCCCACAAAGGTATGGACAGTGGAGATGAGTTTTTCTTCCACCATTTCATTTGTTCATTGGACGATTCATCGTCGGATGATGAAGATCTTGTGGTGGTTGCACTGGTGGTTCACGACCACATTCAACGACAGCTTCCTCGGTACAGGGGGTCACTCCCTGGCCGTGCTCCCAACCTGAACCGCAACAGGGAGAGAGGCCACGCCCTGCTCTATGCTGATTACTTTGCGAACACCCCGCTCTTCAAACCAGATAAATTCCGTCGCCGTTTTCGTATGGTAAGGCATGTGTTCAATCGTATCCGAGAGGGAGTGGTTGCTCATGACCCATACTTCGAGTGCAAGACAGATGCCCTTGGCAAGCTTGGATTCTTCTCTTACAAAAAATGCACCACGGCCATCCGCATGCTTGCATATGGAATTCCAGGCGATCTGATGGATGAGTATGTGCATATGAGTGAGACAACATGTCTGATGTCAATGTACAAGTTCTGCCAGGCTGTGATCGAGGTGTTTGGCCCTGAGTACTTGAGGCAGCCAACTGCCTCTGATACAGAGAGATTATTGGCGACCAACGCAGCTAGAGGCTTTCCAGGCATGCTTGGCAGCATAGATTGATGCACTGGGAGTGGAAGAACTGTCCATTTGTTTGGCAGGGCCAGTACAAGGGGCATGTCAAAGCATGCACTGTCATATTAGAAGTGGTGGCTTCGCAGGATCTTTGGATATGTCATTCTTTCTTCGGCATGGCAGGTTCTCACAATGATATCAACATGCTGCAGCGTTCTCTAGTCTTCGCAAGGCTTGCAGAAGGCCACTCCCCACCTGTCAACTTTGAGATCAATGGCCACTAGTACAACAAGGGATACTATCTAGCTGATGGCATATTTCCTCAGTGGTCAACTTTTGTGAAGACAATCTCGAACCCCCAAGGTGAGAAGAGAAAGAGATTTGCCCAAATGCAAGAAAGTGTTAGAAAGGATGTGGAACGTGCTTTTGGTGTGCTTCAATCCCGATGGGGTATCATTCGAAACCCTGCACTGTCATGGGATGAAAGGAAGCTTTGGGAGGTGATGACTGCTTGTGTGATCATGCACAACATGATCGTCGAGGACGAGCATGATGACAATATCTTCGACCAAGGATTTGATTATCAAGGTGAAAATGTTGAGTCCCTGCACCAAGAACCGGCCATGTTTGAACAGTTTGTCCAATTCCATCGTGAGATGCTGTAAGTGCATCTAGTGCCCCTTAGTGATTTTGGTGTATTGAAGACTTATAGGTTAAGGGACTGATGCGTTTGTGAGTGTACACAGGTCTATAAGTCTATGAGGAGTTCGATATTTACAGAGAAAGTCGACCCCTAAAAATGAGGTTCTTCTACTGAAGACTTTGGATTTCTGAAGACTTTCTGAAGACTTTGAAAGTGAAGAAATAGGTGTGACCTTGAAGACTTGGAATTCATTCGAGGAACATGAAGCATGAAGACTTTTGTTTTCATAATTTCATTTTCTCTTTCTTGACTCATAGGAAATACCGTACTATTAAAGGGGGTCGAGGAAATACTAAGGAAAAATTTCCATGTGATGCTCAACTCAAAATCCTACACCTACCAATCCCTTCGAGTGAAGCCATTGGAAATCTCATACAGTTCAGTCAATTTCTTCAGTGACAGAGACGAAGTTCTTCTGGTCGCTGAGGAATTTGTTCTGACTGAGGAGTTAGGAGTTCGCCAGTGCGGATTTCCTACACAGTGAGGAACATGATAGCCCTGAGGAATTTGAGAGTCAAAATTCCGACCGTTGCTGTGCCATGCGCCAGCTGTCCCAAAATATCTACCCACCTAACGGTCATATCATTGAAGGGCATTTATGTCTTATCATGTCGGGCTGCTCCCTAGGCTATAAATAGCCGCCCCCTACAACGACTAGCTGGTTGTCTGCTCTGAGAGAAACTGACACTTGTCATTTGAGAGCATCCCATCCTCCGAGGACTCTGAGCGAAAATCATCGAGTGAGGAAAACCCAAACCCAAACACCTTCAAACCCAAAGTGATTGAGCATCACTGAAGAGATTGATCCTGCGTGGATCCGACGCTTGTTACCTTTGAAGACTGTGCTTCTTCCAGACGGTTAGGCGTCATGGTCTAGAGCATCCAAGAGGAATTGTGTATCGCCGAGTGACCGAGTCTATGAAGGTTTGGAAGTCACCTGAAGACTTACCACAAGTGATTGGGCGAGGTCTGTGTGACCTTAGCTCAAGGAGAATACGGTGAGGACTGTGTGTCCTCAGGTTTAAATACCTAGCCACTCCAACCAGACGTACAACTAAGACAACAGTTAGAACTGGTCTATCAGATCATTGTCTTCACCAAGCTTACTGGTTCTATTTCCTCAACTCTTTCATTTCCTCATTTCAGTTGTCGTGTGCTTGTTCATATCTGTTTGAAGACTTTGACTGAAGACTTTCTCAATTTCCTCATTTCAATTTCTTCAGTTTGTCCGTCTTCATCCTGTGCTATCCTGTGTTTACACTTTCTGTACTCTGTGCTTGTCTTCATTTCATCATGATGACTATGCTTGTGTTCTGTTATGTTTACTTTTGAATACTTATTCCGCTGCAAGTAGTTCTTCGCTAAGGAATTTCCTCACCAGCAAATTCCTAAGTGAAGAATTCATAAAAATCGCCTATTCACCCCCTCTAGTCGATATAATGCACTTTCAATTGGTATCAGAGCAATGTACTCCCTTGTTCTGTGTGATTTTGGTTTAATCGCCTGGAGTTTTAGTTATGTCGACCGCAGGTATGATCAAGGTATCTGCTGGGTGTCCTACCTTCGATGGAACGGACTACCCCTACTGGAATTAGATGCGAATGCATCTTGAGGCAATTGATAACGATCTCTGGTATGTTGTGGAAAACGGTGTTCCCTCAGTCACACCTTCTCTGAACGCTACTAATGTGAAGAGATTCAAGCAACTCGATTCTCAAGCGAAGAACATCATATGTGGCCATCTGAGCAAAGGGCAGTATGGAAGAGTGAGTGCTTTGGAAACTGCTAAGCTTATCTGGGATAGGCTGTCCAAAGTAAATGAAGGAGTCTCAACTCAACATGACTCTCGTGTTGACGTTCTTTGCAATCTCTTCAACCGCTTCAAAAGACTCGACAATGAAAATGTTCAGCAAACCTTCGATCGCCTCACTGACATCTCAAATGAGCTTCAAGCACTTGGTGCCACTGACATCACCGACCATGAGGTGGTGAAGAAATTGCTGAGATCGCTTGATTCTTCATTTGATACTCTGGCACTGATAAGAACATGCTGATTACAAGTCACTTGATCCCGCTGATATCCTCGAGAGGCTAAACACTCATGAGTTCCAGCTTGCTGAGAAGAGAGATCTTTATGGTTCGAGC
This sequence comes from Triticum aestivum, assembly GCF_018294505.1. Taxonomy (NCBI): domain Eukaryota; kingdom Viridiplantae; phylum Streptophyta; class Magnoliopsida; order Poales; family Poaceae; genus Triticum; species Triticum aestivum. The sequence continues at coordinate 183,787,762 of NC_057810.1, read as the reverse complement.
TATGGCAGATCACATGCTCTGAAGGCCAATGCAGTCTCTGAGTCTGAAGATGAAGACTCTGATAGCAGCCTTGGTGATCCTGATGAACTGAGTCAGGAACTAGCACTGCCCGTGAAGAAATTTCAGAAGTTCTCAAGACATGGTCGCTTTGGAAAATCCTCAAGGAGTAATGATTCCTCATCCAGTGACTACAAGAAGAGGCTATGCCACAAATGCAAGAAACCTGGTCACTACATTCAAGATTGTCCTCAGTGGGATAAGGAATCAAAGAAGAAGAAGTACAAGGATTACAGTTCTGATGATGCGAAGAAGAAGAAGAAATCTTCAAAGTATTCATCATCAAAATCCTCAAAATCTTCATCTCACAAGAAGAGTAGCCCCAAGAAGGCTCGGGCATTCATTGGCAAGGAAATAGACTCTGAGGATGAATCTGAGGAACATGAGGATGAGGAGGCATCTGAGGAGTCCGAGTCTGGTGTGGCGAGCCTAGCTCTCGCTACTGCATTCGTCAGCAAGTCTGTCTTCAACTCTGAAGAAAATGTCATCACCAACAAGGCTGATGAAGGCAATGATGACTACGCTCCCACCTATTGCTTCATGGCAAAGGGTGCCAAGGTAACTAAATACGCCTCCTCTAAATCTAGTGAGGATGAATCTGATGAAAACCTCAAGCCTAGCTACTCTAAACTTGCTAAGATTGCTGTGAAACAACAAAAGGCTTTTGAAAAGGTTCAAAACATGCTAGACAAAAGTGATGATATGTTGGGTGAAGAAATGGATCGCACTAAAACCTTGTCTGAAAATCTTCAGAGACTTCAGTCTCGGTTTGACAACCTTCAAGGTCATCATAACACTCTCTTATCTGATCACGAGAAGCTTTCTTATGAATTTCTTCAAAGGAAGCAAGATCTTGAGAAGCTAAGAGTGAGTTATGAAGATCTTCTGAAGGATCACGATTCATTACTTGCTCAACAAATCAACGCTATTCAGGAATAATTTGTTCCTCCATGTTTGAAGTGCATTGAACGTGAATCTGCTAATTCTTCACCTGAATGCTCAAATGCTTCTAATGCTACAAATTCTTCATATGTCTCTGCTATCACTAATTCCTCATCTAAGGACATTGCTAGTATCACTGATGATGCAGGGCTGAAGGAATTGTACATGACAGGCATGTACAAAAGCCTCAAAGGGCATCAGACTCTTTGTGATGTGCTTAAAAAGCAGATCCTCAACAGGAACCCTAGGAAAGAGGGTATTGCCTTTGAGAGGAAACTCAATGCTGATGGAACATATTGGAAGCCTGAGCAGTACCCCAAAATCTCATGGGTGGATGCAAAGGGACCTCCAGTTGATCCATCCAATTTATCTATCTTTACATGTGAATCTCCTCATTCTTCTGATGAGTCATTTAACTCCAACTATAAACTGTTCAAAAATCAGAATGGTGAAGTATTTGCTAGATATGTTGGCACTAACTGCAGGAACGGTTCCCCTATGAAGAAAATCTAGGTTCCTAAAAGTTTCCTTGAAAGTCTTCAGGTGAATGTCCTCATGACACAACCTGTGAAGAATAGGAACTCCAGATCAAATTCTTCATATGGATCCAAGTCCTCATACTGACCAAATTCCTCACATGGATCAAATTCCTCAAAAGGATCAAAATCCTCATATGATCATCATCGTGCTAACCCCTCTGTTTCACAGGGAAGATCTAAGGGCTATGAATATGAGCATTATTCTTCTAACCATTATGTTCATATGTCCTCGAAGAATTTCTCTGCTTATTCATATGCTTATCCTAGCTCCTCTTATGTGAAACAAAGTGGACTGGCTTCTATGCCACCTTTCTCGTATGGTGCTCGCAAAGTGAGGAATTCTTTGCCACCCCTTTAGATGTGGGTGGTGAAGAAAAGGAACTATCTCTTATGCAGGGTCAGGTCTCCAGACATGCTCAAAACGTCTGAAGAATTTGCTGGAGACCTGAAGAATGCCTGAAAGGACGCAAGCTAATCATGAAGAAATGAACTATCATTTTTGACGTCCTCATACTGTTTTATCTGTTCTATTGCTTGATGAAATTGATCTGATGATATTGATGTCATATTCTTCACTGATGAAGTATATGAGTTTGTAAGGTGAACTAATTCATCTACAGGATGATCAGCCCAAAGCCAATGAGTGGGTCCTCGATAGTGGATGTACGAACCACATGACCGGTGACAAGAATCTATTGATGTATGCTCCCTTATAACCATCGCATCTGAAGCATATCATCTTCGCTGACAAAGGCAAAAGTCAGGTATTGGGTCTGGGTAAGGTTGTGATCTCAAAGGATCGACACATGGACAAAGTCATGCTTGTCGAGTCCTTAGGATACAACCTCATGTCTGCCTCAATGCTTTGTGATCTCGATATGGTTGTTGTCTTTGGAAAATATCATTGTGTTATGATCATGGAAGCTAAAAATTCCAAAGTCTTCGAAGGCTTTAGGAGAGGAGATCTGTATATTGTTGATTTCTCTACAGGACCACAACCGGCCGTATGCCTACTTGCAAAAGCTTCAGAAGGCTCGCTATGGCATCGATGACTTGGTCATGCTGGCATGAGGAATCTGCATACGCTTTCGAAGAAGAAGCATGTCATTGGCATTGATAATGTCAAATTCATCAAGGATCATTTGTGCGGAGCTTGTGAAGGTGGAAAGATGACCAAGGCCAAACATCTAGCGAAGACTATAATGACTACCACTCGACCATTTGAATTGCTTCACATGGATCTCTTTGGTCCTAATCATTATTCTGCAGTTACAAATGATGCATCTCTATATGGCTTCATTATTGTTGATGATTATTCTCGTTACACATGGGTGCACATTATCACTTACAAACATGAGGTGCAGGAAGTCTTCAAACGATTTTCCTCGAGGGCTTCAACCAACTTTGGTTTGAAGATCAAGCACATCAGAAGTGACAATGGCACTGAGTTCAAGAATTCCGGTCTTGATGACTATCTTGATTAACTTGGTATTACTCATGAGTTATCTACTCCTTATACTCCTCAGCAGAATGGCGTCGTGGAGCGGAAGAACAGAACTCTTGTTGAGATGGCTCGCACTATGCTTGATGAATATAAGATGCCTCGTCGTTTCTGGATTGAGGCAATTGATACTACGTGCCACATCATCAACAGAGTATATCTTCACAAATTCTTCAAGATGACTGCTTATGAACTCCTCACTGACAAAAAGCCCAACGTGAGTTATTTCAAAGTCTTCGGTGCTAAATGTTGGCTTAGAGATCCTCTTCACAATTCTAAATTCGCACCAAAAGCACATGAGGGTTTTATGCTTGGTTATGGAAAGGACTCACACACCTACAGAGTCTTCAACAACGTTCTTCACAAAGTTGTTAAAACTGTAGATGCGTGGTTCGATGAAACTAATGGCTCGCAAAGAGAGCACCTACCTTCTGTGATAAATGAACCAACACCTGAGGAATCTATCAAGTTCAAGGCTACTGAGGATGTCATTCCTACCGAAGGATCTGCTGAAGAATTCATTCCAGAATGTGAAGAACGCCAAGCTAGTGCACCTGAAGAAAATGGTGCTGAGGAAAATGCTCCTGAAGAAAATGCGGATCAAATTCCTCGACGACAACCCACTCATCCTCGCGTTGCAAATGAAGTGCAAATTGAGAGAATCATCGATGGCATTGAAGCACCAGGTCCTCTCACACGCTCAAAAGCTTCACATTTGTCTAACTTTTGTGGGCACTTTGCTTTTGTCTCTATCACAGAGCTCACTAAGGTAGATGAAACATTTCTGGAGCCTGAGTGGATTCAAGCTATGCAAGAAGAATTACATCAGTTCAAGCTCAACAACATCTGGGAACTGGTCAAACATCCATATCCTCGCAAGCAAAATATCATTGGCACAAAGTGGATCTACCGCAACAAGCAAGATGAAAATGGCATTGTGGTGAGGAATAAGGCACGACTTGTACCTCAAGGCTACACACATGTTGAAGGAATTGATTACGATGAAACTTTTGCACCTATTGCTAGACTTGAGGCTATTCACATATTACTTGCTTATGCTAACCATCATGATATCACTTTATAACAAATGGATGTGAAAAGTGCATTCCTCAATGGTAAGCTTTAGGAAGAAGTATATGTTGCTCAACCCCCAGGTTTTGAAGATCCAAAGCATCCTGACAAAATCTTCAGACTCAATAAAGCCCTGTATGGTCTCAAGCAGGCCCCTCGGGCGTGGTATGATACTTTGAAGGAATTCCCCATGAAGAAAGGCTTCAAACCCGGTTCACTCGACCCAACTCTTTTCACTAAATCTTATGATGGTGAATTGTTTGTGTGCCAAATTTATGTTGATGATACCATTTTTGGCTGTACTGACCAATGTTACAGTGATGAATTTGCCTATATGATGAGTGAAGAATACCAAATGTCTATGATGGGAGAATTGAAATTCTTTTTAGGTCTTCAAATTCGTCAACAACGCAATGGCATATTCATATCTCAGGAGAAATACCTCAAAGATGTATTGAGGAAATTCGGCATGCAAGATTGCAAAGGGGTCAAAATTCCTATGCCCACAAGTGTCCATCTATGAACTGATGAAAATGGTATCGACTTCGATCAAAAGGTATACCGCTCCATGATTGGTTCTTTATTGTATTTATGTGCATCTAGGCCAGATATTATGCTTAGTGTTTGCATGTGTGCCCGATTTCAAGCTACACCGAAGGAATCACACCATAAGGATGTGAAGCATATTCTTCGATATCTAGCTCACACACCAACACTTGGATTATGGTACCCCAAGGGCTCGGCTTTTGATCTCATTGGATATTCAGACTCTGACTATGCTGGTGATCGTGTGGACCACAAGTCAACATCTGGCACATGCCATTTCCTCGGACAATCTTTGGGTCTGTTGGTCCTTGAGGGAGTCCCGGACTAGGGGGTGTCCGGATAGCCGAACTATCATCATCGGCCGGACTCCAAGACTATGAAGATACAAGATTGAAGACTTCGTCCCGTGTCCGGATGGGACTTTCCTTGGCATGGAAGGCAAGCTTGGCAATACGGATATGTAGATCTCCTACCATTGTAACCGACTCTGTGTAACCCTAGCACTCTCCGGTGTCTATATAAACCGGATGGCTTTAGTCCATAGGACGAACAACAATCATACCATAGGCTATCTTCTAGGGTTTAGCCTCCTTGATCTCGTGGTAGATCTACTCTTGTAATACCCACATCAACAATATCAATCAAGCAGGACGTAGGGTTTTACCTCCATCAAGAGGGCCCGAACCTGGGTAAAACATTGTGTCCCTTGTCTCCTGTTACCATCCGCCTAGACGCACAGTTCAGGACCCCCTACCCGAGATCCACCGGTTTTGACACCGACATTGGTGCTTTCATTGAGAGTTCCTCTGTGTCGTCACCGATAGGCTCGATGGCTTCTTTGATCATCAACAACGACGCAGTCCAGGGTGAGACCTTTCTCCCCGGACAGATCTTCGTATTCGGCGGCTTTGCACTGCGGGCCAATCCGCTTGGCCATCTGGAGCAGATCGAAAGCTACGCCCCTGGCCGTCAGGTCAGATTTGGAAGTTTGAACTTCACGGCTGACATCCGCGGGGACTTGATCTTCGATGGATTCAAGCCACAGCCGAGCGCGCCGCACTGTCACGACGGGCATGATTTAGCTCTGCAGCCGGACAGTACCCTGGAGGCCGCACATGAGTCCGCTCCGATCTTCAATTTGGAGCCGGATGCGCAGATCGAGGACGGGTGGCTAGACACCGCCTCGGGGGCTGCAACCTCTACGGTGATAGAGCTGAACACTGACCTTGTCCCTCATGAAGCTCATGACTCCGAGGTGCCGGACTCCTCGCCGAACTCCGAACCTCCCGCGCCCCCTCCAATGGAATCTGATTGGGCGCCGATCATGGAGTTCACCGCTGCGGACATCTTTCAACACTCACCTTTCGGCAACATCTTGAGTTCTCTAAAGTATCTCTCGTTATCAGGAGAGCCCTGGCCGGACTGCGGTCAGGACGGTTGGGATGCGGACGACGAAGAAATTCAAAGCCCACCCACCACCCACTTAGTAGCCACTGTCGACGATCTAACCGGCATGCTAGACTTCGACTCCGAAGACATCGACGGTATGGACGACGATGCCGGAGACGACCAAGAACCAGCGCCTACCGGGCACTGGAAAGCCACCTCATCATATGACATATACATGGTGGATATCCCAAAGAATGGGAACGATGGAGGAACGGAGGAGGATGACCCCTCCAAGAAACAGCCCAAACGCCGGCGTCAGTGGCGCCGCTCTAAATCCCGCCAAAGCAAGAATGGAGATTCCGGCACCAGAGATAATAACACCCCAGACAGTGCCGAAGACAACCCCCTGCAGCAAGATTCAGCACAGGAGGATGGAGACGCCAGCCCTCACAAGAGAGCGGCAGACGAAGAGGTAGAGGATGATAATTACATGCCTCCCTCCGGAGACGAGGAAAGCCTCGACGACAACGACGAATTTGTCGTGCCTGAGGATCCCGCCGAACAAGAGCGTTTTAAACGCAGGCTTATGGCCACGGCAAACAGCCTCAAGAAAAAGCAGCAACAACTTAGAGCTGATCAAGATCTGCTAGCCGACAGATGGACTGAAGTCCTTGCGGCCGAAGAGCATGAGCTCGAACGCCCCTCCAAAAGCTACCCCAAACGCAAGCTGCTACCCCGATTAGAGGAGGAGGCATATAAACCCGCATCACCAGAGCAGGATACGGCTGACCGGCCACCCCGTGGACGCGACAGAGAGGCCTCTAGGCCCTCCATTAGAACCGTACCTCGGTGTCGCTCGAAAAGCACAAGACCACAGGGGAACGCTCCGGACTTGCGAGACATACTGGAGGATAAGGCAAGACAATCAAGATCGATCTACGGATCGCGGGGGCGCCCCATGATACGTGACGACAACCGTCGCGCCAGACACAGCAAGTCCGGCCGGGCCGAACACAGTAGACAAAACTCTTTTGAGCTTCATCGTGATATAGCCCAATACAGAGGTGCCGCACACCCACTATGCTTCATAGATGAAGTAATGGATCATCAAATCCCCGAAGGGTTTAAACCCGTGAATATTGAATCTTATGATGGCACAACGGACCCTGCGGTTTGATCGAAGACTATCTCCTTCATATCCACATGGCCCGCGGTGATGATCTCCACGCCATCAAATACCTCCCACTCAAGCTTAAAGGACCAGCTCGGCATTGGCTTAACAGCTTACCAGTAGAATCAATTGGGAGTTTGGAGGACCTGGAAGCCGCATTCCTTGATAACTTCCAGGGCACGTATGTGCGACCACCAGACGCTGACGACCTAAGCCACATAATTCAGCAGCCAGACGAATCGGCCAGATAATTCTGGACACGGTTCTTAACTAAGAAAAATCAAATCGTCGACTGTCCGGATGCAGAGGCCCTCGCGACCTTCAAACATAACATCCGTGACGAGTGGCTTGCCCGGCACCTAGGGCAGGAAAAGCCGAAATCCATGGCAGCCCTCACATCACTCATGACCCGCTTCTGCGCGGGAGAAGACAGCTGGCTAGCCCGCAGCAACAACCTCAGCAAAAATTCTGGCAGTCCGGATATCAAGGACCACAATGGCAGGTCACGTCGCAACAAGAACAAACGCCGCATTAACAGCAACAATAACGAGGATACGACAGTCAATGCCGGATTCAGAGGCTCTAAATCCGGTCAGCGGAAAAAGCCATTCAAAAGAACTACTCCGGGTCCGTCCAATTTGGACCGAATACTCGATCGCTCGTGCCAGATACACGGCACCCCCGACAAACCAGCTAACCACACCAACAGGGACTGTTGGGTATTCAAGCAGGCAGGCAAGTTAATTGCCAAAAACAATGACAAGGGGCTGCATAGCGATGACGAGGAAGAGACCCGACCGCCGAACAATAGAGGACAGAAGGGTTTCCCCCCACAAGTGCGGACGGTGAACATGATATACGCAACCCACATACCCAAGAGGAAGCGGAAGCGCGCACTTAGGGATGTATACGCGATGGAGCCAGTCGCCCCGAAGTTCAACCCATGGTCCTCTTGCCCGATCACTTTTGATCGAAGGGACCACCCCACCAGCATCCGCCACAGCGGATTCGCCGCATTGGTGCTAGACCCAATCATCAATGGATTTCACCTCACCAGAGTCCCGATGGACGGCGGCAGCAGCCTGAACCTGCTTTATCAGGATACAGTGCACAAAATGGGCATAGACCCCTCAAGGATTAAACCCACAAAGATGACCTTTAAAGGTGTCATACCAGGTGTAGAGGCCAATTATACAGGCTCAGTTACACTGGAAGTGGTCTTCGGATCCCCGGATAACTTCCGAAGCGAGGAGTTAATCTTCGACATAGTTCCGTTCTGCAGCGGCTATCATGCTCTGCTCGAACGTACCGCGTTTGCAAAGTTCAACGCGGTGCCGCACTACGCATACCTCAAGCTCAAGATGCCAGGCCCTCGAGGAGTCATCACGGTCAACGGAAACACGGAACGCTCTCTCCAAACAGAGGAACATACAGCGGCTCTCGCGGCAGAAGTATAGTGCAGCCTCTTAAGGCAATTCTCGAGTCTGGCCGTTAAGCGACCGGATACGGCTAAACGCGCCCGGAGTAACCTACAACAAGACCACCTGGCACGTTCCGAGCACGTGTAGCAGTGCGGTCCCAACCCCAGCCCCTGCAAAATTTCAAGATAGGTCCTTTGCATACATCATTACGCTCTGGAGATACCATGGGCATGGGGGGAGGGGCACGACCATGATAGGCCCAGAATGCGGCTTAACCACACCAGGGGCTCTCAAGTGTGTCTTTCTTTTTTTTTCTTATTTTTACCCAGAGGACTCCGTTCATCAGAGGCCCTGTCCGGCAGCAGACCTGCCGAACTCACGACGCAACAGCCAGGGAAGGAGAAAGGCTACGACGAATATCCAGGTGGTCTCCATTACGAGCATTAAATCTGTTTTATACACCATTCCGCAGCCTACCCCTGGAGGGGGACATGTTTAATAGTCCCATCCCTTGCTTATCGCACCATTTGTATCGTTCTGCATTCACAGCAGTATCTCTTGAATAAACAATGCAGCACCTTTTTGCTTACAATTGCATTTCTTTCTTATACATATGTTCATTTATGACATGTTGCATACATACACTTTGGTACGGCTAAAAACACCAGGGGCTTATGTTTCCCGCATCATGGTGTGATAAGTCCGAACACTTTCACCAGTGCGGCACCCCGAACTTATAGCATTATATGCATCGGCTCCGAATCATGTCTTGGGCCAATAGTTGGGTTTGCCCGGCTCCCATGTTTTGGTACCTTATGTTCCGTTGTATCGGCTAAGGTAGCACTGGGAGAACCACTGCGATTGCGCCCCAGTTGAGCTGGGCGAGCGCCTCAGTGGAGAAAGCTAAAACTAACCATCATGATGAGGCGAGAGCCGGTCGCTGTTCGAGAGGTTTTTTGCGAGTCCCTAAAGACTTATGCCGCTTAGAGCGAGGAGCCGGCTTTGTCCGGCCTAGGCGTGGATAGCGCCCCAAATTCGGCCTTCCGAACACTAGGGGCTTCGCCGAAATTTAAAATTATAGAATTCTATGGCTAAGTGAGAGTGTTCAAGCATTATAAGTCCGGTTGCCTTGTTCGTTGTGTTGAGCGCCTCCCTGGATGGACCCAAAAATGGGAACAAGAGTGCTCAAATTTATCCCGAACACCCCAGCACTCGTGGCATGGGGGCTGAAGCCGACGACTTGCCATCTCTCAGATTTGATAAACAGCTGCATAGAAGGTAATATTTTAAATTAACAAGCGTTTCTTAGCGCATATGAACAAAGTTTTCAGCGCACAGGATAACAAAATGCGAGTCTAATCAAATATTACATCTTTGGAGCACTCACCCGCAATAATGCGGGCACCCTTCAGGACACTCTTATAATACATCTCGGGCGTGCGATACTCCTTGCCCAGCGGTGGCGCGTCCGTCACAAGCTTCTGAGCATCCATCTTGCCCCAGTCCACCTTAGCGCGGGCAAGGGCCCGACTGGCACCTTCAATGCAGGCGGAGTGCTTGATGACTTCAACCCATGGACACGCATCCACCAGCCGCTGCACCAGGCCGAAGTAGCTCCCAGGCATGGCCTCCTTAGGCCATAGCCGAACTATGAGGCCCTTCATGGCCTGTTCGGCCACCTTGTGGAGCTCGACCAGCTGCTTCAGCTGGTCGCTAAGGGGCACCGGATGTCCGGCCTCAACATACTGAGACCAGAAGACCTTCTCCGTCGAGCTCCCCTCCTCGGCCCTATAGAAAGCGACAGCATCGGACACGCTGCGGGGCAGATCTGCGAACGCTCCTGGAGAGCTCCGAATTCGGGTAAGTGACAGGTAATTCACACTCACATGCTTACTCTGCATGAAAAATGCCTTACCCGCCGCTATTTTCTTCAACGCCTAGATTTTCTGGAGGGCCTTGTAGGCTTCGGCCTTAGCGGCTTTGGCACTCTCAAGAGCCGATGCAAGCTCGGACTCTCGAGTCTTCGAGTCGCGCTCCAAACTCTCATGTTTTTCCACGAGAGCCTGGAGCTCTTGCTGTACCTCCGCCAGCCGCGCCTCCTGCTTCTCTCGCTCGGTGTGCTCCGCGGCCGCATTACGTTCGGCCACGGACACCGCCTCCTTCAGGGTTGCCACCTCGTTCGTGGCCCCTGCAATACCCACGTTATCCTTGTCATTTTTCTTGCAACCAAATCCTTTTCTGTAAGGTACAATTTTAATAAGGTGTTAGTCACCTTCCTTGTCCTCGAGCTGCTTCTTGGCACGGGCAAGTTCGTACTCGGACCGCTCGAGGCTTTGCTTCAAATTTTTGACCTCCGCAGTCAGTGCGGCAGAGGTCAGCAGCACAACCTACAATCCCATATTGACATAATTTTTATGACTCCTGCGTATATCTTTTTAGATCCTTAGTCCGGTTTTTCTTTCCGAACACCGAACCGAGCATCAGGGGCTAATGTCTATGCAGTACTATTTTACACACATCACAATTCTTACCTCAAAGCCTGTTAGAAGGCTGCTGCAGGCTTCGGTCAGCCTGCTCTTGGCGAGCTGAACCTTCTGAATCACCGCACCCATGACGGTGCGGTGTTTCTCTTCAATGGAAGCGCCGTTGAGTGCCTCCAGCAAGCTATCCGGCGCCTCCGGTTAGACGGAGGCCACCGGCGTCACGGTCTTGCCCTTCTTACGATGGGGCCACCCGCCGGACTCCGGAGCCACTACAGGTTCCGGTGCGGAGTCCGGTGCAAAGTCTGGGAGGTTGCCCTGCGGCACCTCCAGGGCCTCCTCCTCCTGGCGGGTCCCTTCCCGGGATCCCACCTCGGCATCGTCCGCATCACGAGGGGAGGAGGCGGTCGGAAGGGAATCCATATCCGACGCACCCAAGGACCCGCTCGACGAAGCGGGAAGATCCTCCTTGGGCAGACTGCAGGATTGTATGCGGCATTAGAAAGACTCCATGTGGCAAAAATAAAAATCATGAAGTTATTCTAAAGTCCGGATACTTACGATCTCGCCAGGGGCTTGGCCCTTGGAGGCCAATCCTCCTCGTCGTCATTGGCATGGGCAGAGCAGTCCGGGGGAAGAGTCCTTCCCTTCTTGGACCCTTCGGCCTCCCTCGTTGGGGAGGCCTTCCTTTTCTTCCCTCGCCCTGCTGGGGGAGATGCCTCTTTCTTCTCCTCCTCGCCTTCGTGGGAGGAGTCCGCCTCAGTGTGATCATCCAATGACACCTGAAAACGGGAACTCTTTCGAGTGCCCGTGGGCTTCTTCTTGGCCTTCTTCTCCGGCACCACATGGGGTGCCGGAGCCAGCAGCCCCGTTAAGCGGGCATCCGCTGGGTCTTCTGGCAAAGGGGCCGGACAAATAGTCTGCTCGGCCTTCTTCATCCTGTCCTGTCAAAGGAGAGGGAGTTTAGATCCCGCATAGAGTCAAATTATGGAAAACAAGCGTCCCGTAAAGGGAAAAATCGCTTACCTCGCTAGCCGGACGCTGCGAGCTGAATCCACGATCTTTGGTGGCGGATGCGGGAGCCTCGGCGCCCTTAAACAACACCCTCCAGGCCTCTTCGTACGTAGTGTCGAAGAGCCCGCTCAAAGTCTGGTGCTGCGCCGGATCGAACTCCCACATATTGAAGTCCCGTTGTTGGCACGGGAGAATCCGGCGGATGAGCATGACCTGGACTATGTTGACAAGCTTGAGCTTCCTTTTCACTAGCTTTTGGATGCAGGCTTGAAGTCTGGTCAGCTCCTCCGAATCGCCCCATATCTGGCCACTCTCCTTCCAGGAGGTGAGCCGTATGGGGATGCCAGATCTGAATTCGGGGGCCGCTGCCCATTCAGGGTCACGCGGCTCGGTGATGTAGAACCACCCCGATTGCCACCCCTTAATGGTTTCCACGAAGGTGCCCTCAAGCCAAGTAACGTTGGGCATCTTGCCCACCATGGCGCCTCCGCACTCCGCTTGGCTGCCCTTCACAACCTTCGGCTTGACACTGAAGGTCTTGAGCCACAAGCCGAAGTGGGCTTAATGCAGAGGAAGGCCTCACACACGACGATAAATGCCGAGATATTGAGGATGAAATTCGGGGCCAGATCATGGAAATCCAAGCCGTAGTAGAACATGAGCCCCCGGACAAAGGGATGGATTGGGAAGCCCAGTCCGCGGAGGAAATAGGAAAGAAATACTACCCTCTCATGGGGCCTGGGGGTGGGGATGAGCTCCCCCTCGTCGGAGAGCTGGTGCGCAATGCCGTTGGACAGGTATCCAGCGCTGCGCAGCTTCTGGATGTGCCCCTCCGTAACGGAGGAGGCCATCCACTTGCCTCCCGCTCCGGACATAGTTGGAGAAGGTTGAGGTGAGATGTGCGGACTTGGGCGCTGGAGCTCGAGTTCGCAGAGATGGATAGGCAAAGGAGGAAGAAGGCGTAGGTAAAAGGGTAGATCTTTATCCCCTTATATGGGCGGACGAAACCATGCGTCCCCACCAGCCTGATAAAACTCGCTTATCTCCCAAGCGCCGCAATCAATGGCGCGGTTGGGTTACCCACGTCCGTATTGATGAGAATCCTGGGATAAGGGGAACACGATCTCTGCTTCGACAAGACGTGCCAAGGAAACCACTTCGCTGGACGCGCGGAGGTGGTATAATAAAAACGATTCAAGTAAAGGCTTGGTTGTGGTGTGATGTCACGCCACAAAATACGTCAGCAGATTGAACTTGTGTACATATTATTCTCTCTACGGTGGTATGTGGAATTTATTTTGCAGAGCCGGACTCTATCCTGGTGTTCACAATCTTCTATAAATTATTCGGAGGAGGAACCCGCCTTGCAACGCCGAAGACAATATGCGCGCCGGACTCGTCGTCATTGAAGCCTGGTTCAGGGGCTACTGAGGTAGTCCTAGACTAGGGGGTGTCCAGATAGCCGAACTATCATCATCGGCCGGACTCCAAGACTATGAAGATACAAGATTGAAGACTTCGTCCCGTGTCCGGATGGGACTTTCCTTAGCGTGGAAGGCAAGCTTGGCAATACGGATATGTAGATCTCCTACCATTGTAACTAACTCTGTGTAACCCTAGCCCTCTCTGGTGTCTATATAAACCGGATGGCTTTAGTCCATAGGACGAACAACAATCATACCATAGGCTAGCTTCTAGGGTTTAGCCTCCTTGATCTCGTGGTAGATCTACTCTTATAATACCCACGTCATCAATATCAATCAAGCAGGACGTAGGGTTTTACCTCCATCAAGAGGGCCCGAACCTGGGTAAAACATTGTGTCCCTTGTCTCCTGTTACCATCTGCCTAGATGCACAGTTTGGGACCCCTACCCGAGATCCGCCGGTTTTGACACCGACAGTCCTCGAAGAAACAGAACTGCGTATCACTATCTATAGCTGAAGCTGAGTACATTGCTGCTGGTTCTTGCTGTGCTCAATTGTTGTGGATGAAGCAAACTCTCAAGGACTACAGCGTCAACATGAAGAATGTGCCTCTCTACTGTGACAATGAGAGTGCAATCAAGATTGCTCAAAACCCAGTTCAGCACTCGAAGACAAAGCACATCCAAATTCATCATCATTTTCTTCGTGATCATGTGTGGAAGGGCGACATCTCTATTGAGCATGTACGGACTGAATAACAGCTAGCCGATATCTTCACAAAGCCCTTGGACAAGAAGAGATTTAGCAAGTTGAGGTGTGAGCTAAATATCCTAGAATCTTTGAATGTTCTTTGAGAAGGACACTCATCCTAACACTTATGCAAAATTGATGACTTAGATGTGCAACATACGAAGAAAAGTTTTTATTCAATCAATGAAGACTAACACTCTAAGTGTGAAGAAATTAACGAAGAATTTGGTTCTCAGAGCCCTACAACAATTGTATGCGGTGTCTGAAATCATCATTCTTATACGGTGGGTCATGCCACCAAAAGTTGAAAATCTTCAATTTGAGTTTTTCCTCAGTTTTTGAAATTCCTCAGTTGTTCAAATTCTTCAACTTTGCATTGTCTTCCCTGTGTCCATCATTTTTCTTCATTGTCTCTCTCTCTCTCTATATATATATATGAGTTTATGTCCTCTACAACATTCACTTATTGCTATTTCTTCAAGCTGTCTTTTTCTGCTAAGTGAATGTGATCGGACCCTTCCCCCTCTATGCTAAACTCAACCCAATCCTTTCACAAATTCTTCATGTGCATTCTATTTGAAACTTGTTCAAAATCTTCACTGTGTCCTTGACAACTGAAGAATTTGCGAACGGAACTTTTAACTTATCTTATCTAAATTTTCGGCTTTGCCGCTCAAACCGTTCCGCATCCCACGATAATACTTATCTATTCACCCACGATCTCACACGATCTCCAGCTCTCAGTACATGGGTGACACATGTCAAGCGAATGAGAAGGGTCAGGGGCACGTTCGTCCAATTTCCTCGGGCGTACAGTTTTTCACTCCGACTATAAATACCCCCTCCCCTTCCTCACTTCGTTTTTACTCTGCTCGTTCTCACTCCCGCTCGAGCTTCTCAAACCCTAGCGCCGCCGCTACTTCATCATCGCTGGTGAGGAAGAGCTTCACTGCCTCGACCTCGTCACCGTCGTACTCGCGCCGAATGTGGATTTATTCACTCTGCCGCCGCCGTAGCTGTCTTCCTCTGCCGAGTTAGGGCGTGGAAGATCTAAACTGACGAGCTTCACATCTACACTTCTCAGTTCATCATGTTCTTCATCAAGGGTAATTAAAAGTTACTTTTACTGCCTTCTTTGATTCAAATGTTTTCTTAAAAATCTTCAAAGGTGTTTATTCTTCAAATCTTCACACACTGAACACCTCACATGTCATCTGCTCTTGATTCATTTCTCTAACCAATAATTTTTCTCCAAGATTCCTCAATTGTGTGGATCTTCGATCTGTACAACTCTGGAACCTAAGACAAAGAACGCTTAGTGAAATTCTTCAAGACTCATACAAATTCCTCAAACTTATTTTTTTGAAAAACCTTCTGAGAACGCATAAGACCTCTCCAAATTCCTTGCAACTATACTCTGTTCACAGGTACTCATGTCTGCTGCCGAATCACTAGGTTCTCATCAGCTTAACTCATTTGCAGCGTTCCTCGAAGAAAAGTTGCCTACATCTTCAGAGAATTCCATTGTTCAAATTCCTCAGCTGAAGAAAATGGCTGATGGTAAGAAGCCATAGAAGGGTGGAAAGAGGCCTGAGGTCAATACTGCTTTCGAGATCCCTGATGACATATACAAGGATTATTGCACTCCTGATGAGGACAAATTTGGCAAGGAGGACAAAAATCAGCGCAAGGTGCGCATACAAAGGTTAGAGAGGAGATGGGCACGGGAATGGAGGGAGTACAGATATGTTACTCCCAAGTATATGAAGAAATTCGCTCTCAACCCTCCATGCCCAAGACCTCCGTTGGCACCTGGACAATTGGCCGATCCCACCAGCCTCAAGCGCAGTGAGGATTATCTTGATGAATGGGCAAAGCGCCAGGCCAAACTGGCCAAACAGGCAAAAGAAGCAGTGAGGAAATTCAATGAAGACTCTGCTGCTGCTGCTACCGCTGCTGAGGCCTCTGCAAGCAAGCCGAAGAAGGCCATGGCTAAGAAGCCTACTCACAAGCCAAGTGCTTCACCCTCAATGCCCTCACGACCAACCCCTCAAACTGCTCCTCCTCCTTCAAAGTCCTCAGCTCTTCTGAGAAAGTCCTCAGCTGCTCCAACTAAATCCTCTGCACCTGTGCATCTCGCCACGTGCCAAAGGACTACAGGCATCTCAATTGCCTCAGGAGCTTCTGCAAGTTCCTCAGCTGCACCAAATTCCTCAACTAGCCCCTCTCTGCTGAAGAAAAATGCCACTACTGGACGAGGCTCTCGACCAAGTCCTCACAAGAAGCAGGTCGCCTTTCAAGTGCCATCTGATGATGACGAGGCTGATGATGAAGAACTTGCCAAAATCATCAGAGAAAGGCAGTCCAGGGCCGCTAGAGCCAAAGGCAGCAATGTGGCAATGTTACTGGATCCAAAGTTGATCCTAGATTTCATTGATCTTTGGCACAAGGACCCGAACACACCTTTTGCCGGAGATGAACCTCACTCCTGGTCAAAGTCATGTTTTGACTGCCTTCATTAAAGAAGAAAAATGGAAATATGAAGAAGGAAGAAGAGTGAAGAAAATGCAATACAAGAAAGAGCGCTATCTGAGGGAAAACATTCTGAAGCTTTCCCCTGAACAACTCCTTGCCTTACAAGCTAAGATCAAGCAACTGAGTGATGAATTTGATTGTTACTATGCTGGCTGGCTTGGAGCCAAAGTCAGATTTGTGAAGATTATTGATAAATTCACTTCAAATGTTGCAGCCCCAATGCAACAAGAAAATCCTCAGGCTGAAGCATCTGCACAGCCTACTGAAGAACATGCCAGCAACGCTGATGACAATCAGGCTGCTGCAGAAAATGAAGAAGTCAGGACAACTGCATCAGCTGTGCCTGAAGAAAATGAACCAAATTCCTCTACTCCTCCTGCACCAACGCCAACTCCAATTGAGGGAGTCCTGGATTAGGGGGTGTCCGGATGGCCGGACTATGACCTTTGGCTGGACTCCCGGACTATGAAGATACAAGATTGAAGACTCCGTCCCGTGTCCGGATGGGACTTTCCTTGGCGTGGAAGGCAAGCTTGGCAATATGATATGAAGATCTCCTCCCATTGTAACCGACTCTGGGTAACCCTAGCCCTCTCCAGTGTCTATATAAACCGGAGAGTTTTAGTCCGTAGGACGAAGAACAATGATACCATAGGCTAGCTTCTAGGGTTTAGCCTCTCTGATCTCGTGGTAGATCCACTCTTGTACTACCCATATCATCAATATTAATCAAGCAGGAGTAGGGTTTTACCTCCATCGAGAGGGCCCGAACCTGGGTAAAAACATCGTGTCCCTTGTCTCCTGTTACCATCCGCCTAGACGCACAGTTCGGGACCCCCTACCCGAGATCCGCCGGTTTTGACACCGACATTGGTGCTTTCATTGAGAGTTCCTCTGTGTCGTCGCCCTTAGGCCCGATGGCTTCTTCGATCATCAACCACGACGTGGTCTAGGGTGAGACTTTTATCCCCGGACAGATCTTCGTATTCGGCGGCTTCGCACTGCGGGCCAACTCGCTTGGCCATCTGGAGCAGATCGAAAGTTACGCCCCTGGCCATCAGATCAGGTTTGGAAGCTTAAACTACACGGCCGACATCCGCGGGGACTTGATCTTCGACGGATTCGAGCCACGACCGAGCATGCCGCACTGTCTCGATGGGCATGATCTATCTCTGCCGCCGGACAGCGCCCAGAGCGCCGCTCAGGTGTCCGCTCCGACCATTAGCCCAGAGCTGACTGCGCTAACTAGGGACGGACGGTTAGACACCGCCCCAGGAGCCGCAATCTCTACGGCGATAAAGCCGAATATCAGCCTAGTCCTTTGCAAGGCCCGTGACTCCAAGGTGCCAGACTCTGTTCCAGACTCCGTATATCCCGCACGTCTTCCGATTGAACCCGGTTGGGCTCCGATCATGGAGTTCACCGCCATAGACGTCTTTCAGCACTCGCCTTTTGGCGATATCCTGAATTCACTAAAGTCTCTCTCTTTGTCAGGAGAGCCCTGGCCGAACTACGGTCAACATGGTTGGGATACGGACGACGAAGAAATTCGAGGCCCACCCACCACCCACTTCGTAGCCACTGTCGACGATTTAACTGACATGCTCGACTTTGACTCCGAAGACATCGACGGTATGGACGCCGATGAAGGAGATGACCAAGAATGAGCACCTATAGGGAACTGGAAAGCCACCTCGTCATATGACATATACATGGTGGACACCCCCAAAGCAGGGGATGGCGAGGAAAAAACGGAGGATGACCCCTCCAAGAAGCAACCCAAGCGCCAACGTCAGCGGCGCCGCTCTAAGTCCCGCCAAAGCAAAAACGGCGATTCCGGCACCGGAGATAACAACACGCCGGACAGTGCCGAAGATAACCCCCTCCAGCAGGATTCAGTGCAGGAGGACGAAGAAGGCAGCCCTCATGAGAGGGCGGCCGACAGAGAGGTTGAGGACGACAACTATATGCCTCCCTCCGAAGACGAGGCAAGCCTCGACGACGACGAATTCGTCGTGCCAGAGGATCCCGTCGAACAAGAGAGTTTCAAACGCAGGCTTATGGCCACGGCAAGCAGCCTCAAGAAAAAACAGCAGCAACTTAGAGCTGACCAAGACTTGCTAGCCGACAGATGGACCGAAGTCCTGGCGGCCGAAGAGTATAAACTCGAGCGCCCCTCCAAGAGCTACCCAAAGCGCAGGGTGCTACCCCAACTTGAGGAGGAAGGAACTAAACCTACATCACCAGCGTACGATGCGCCTGATCGGCCACCCCGTGGCCGCGACAGAGAGGCCTTCAGGCCCTCGACCCAAGCCGCACCCCGGCACCGCTCAAAACATACCAGAGTACAGGGAGACGCAACAGACCTGCGAGACATATTGGAGAATAAGGCAAGGCAAGCAAGATCGATCTACAGATCGCATGGGCGCCCCGCTTCACGTGACGCTAGCCGTCACGCTGGACATGATAAGTACGGCCAGGACGAATACAACAAACCAAGCTCATCTGAGCTGTGTCGTGATATAGCCCAATACAGGGGCGCCGCACACCCACTATGCTTCACAGACGAAGTAATGGATCATCAAATACCCAAGGGCTTTAAACCCGTAAACATCGAATCATACGATGGCACAACTGATCCCGCGGTATGGATCGAGGATTATCTCCTTCATATCCACATGGCCCATGGTGATGATCTACACGCCATCAAATACCTCCCGCTCAAGCTTAAAGGACCAGCTCGACATTGGCTTAATAGCCTGCCAGCAGAGTCAATTAGTTGCTAGGAGGACCTAGAATCCGCATTCCTGGACAACTTCCAGGGCACTTATGTGCGGCCACCAGACGCCGATGACCTAAGCCACATAATCCAGCAGCCAGAGGAATCGGCCAGGCAATTCTGGACACGGTTCCTAACCAAGAAAAATCAAATAGTCGACTGTCCGGACGCCGAGGCCCTTGTAGCCTTTAGGCACAACATCCGAGACGAATGGCTTGCCCGGCACCTAGGACAGGAAAAGTCGAAATCTATGGCAGCCCTCACGACACTCATGACCCGCTTTTGCGCGGGAGAAGACAGCTGGCTAGCTCGCAGCAATAACATAACCAAGAGCCCTGGCAATTCGGATACCAAGGACAACAATGGCAGGTCACGTCGCAACAAGCACAAGCGCCGCATTAACGGCGACAATACTGAGGATACGGCAGTCAACGCCGGATTCAGAGGCTCTAAACCCGGTCAGCGGAAGAAGCCATTCAAAAGAAACCCTCCGGGCCCATCCAACTTAGACCGGATACTCGACCGCTCGTGCCAGATACACGGCACCCCCGAACAACCAGCCAACCACACCAACAGGGATTGTTGGGTGTTCAAGCAGGCAGGCAAGTTAAGTGCCGAATCCAGAGACAAGGGGCTGCGTAGCGATGACGAGGAGGAGCCCCGGCCGCCGAACAACAGAGGACAGAAGGGATTCCCCCCGCAAGTGGGGACGATGAACATGATATACGCAACCCACATCCCCAAAAGGGAGCGGAAGCGTGCTCTCAAGAACGTCTATGCGTTGGAGCTAGTCGCCCCAAAGTTCAACCCATGGTCCTCCTGCCTGATCACTTATGATCGAAGGGACCACCCCACTAGCATCCATCACGGCGGATTCGCCGCAATGGTCCTAGACCCGATCATTGATGGATTTCACCTCACCAGAGTCCTGATGGACGGCGGCAGCAGCCTGAACCTGCTTTATCAGGATACAGTGCGAAAAATGGGCATAGATCCCTCAAGGATTAAACCCACAAAGACAACCTTTAAAGGCGTCATACCAGGTGTAGAAGCCAGCTGTACAGGCTCGGTTACACTTGAAGTGGTCTTCGGATCCCCGGATAATTTCCGAAGCGAAGAGTTAATCTTCGACATAGTCCCATTCCGCAGTGGCTATCACGCCCTGCTCGGACGAACCGCATTTGCAAAATTCAATGCGGTGCCGCACTACGTATATCTCAAGCTCAAGATGCCAGGACCTCGCGGAGTCATCACGGTAAATGGAAACACCGAACGCTCTCTTCGAACGGAGGAGCACACGGCGGCCCTGGCGGCGGAAGTACAGAGTAGCCTCTCAAGGCAATTCTCCAATCCAGGCGTCAAACGTCCGGACAATGTCAAGCAAGCCCGAAGTAACCTACAACAAATCTGGCTGGCACGTCCCGAGCAAGCATAGCAGTGCGGCCCCAACCCCAGTCCTCGCCAGATGGTGATATCGGTACCACGCGTACATAATTACGCCTTAGAGATACCGTGGGCATAAGGGGAGGGGCACAATTATGGCACGCCCAGAATGCGGCTCAACCGCACTAAGGGGCTCCCTATTCCACCGTTTCCTTTTTATACACTTTCAGGACCCAACTATTCGGAAGGCCTGTCCAGCAACACATTCGCCGAACATACGATGCAACAGCCAGGGAGAAAACAAGCCGCGTCAAATGTCCAGGTGGTCTCTAATTCTCTATAACGAGCTTAATACCTGTTTTACTTAAAATACCGCAGCTTGCCCCTAGAGGGGGACATGTCAAATAATCCCATCTCTTGCTTATTGCACTACTTGTATCATTCTGCTTTCGCAGCAACCCTTTTTTAATAAACAATACAGAGCTCTTATCTATTATTGTACTCATCTATTTTTTATATACAAATATGTTCAGTCATGACATTCTGCAACCGTAAACTTTGGTACGACCAATACACCAGGGGCTTAAGCACCCCATAACATGGTGTGAGAAGACCGAACACTCTCATGAGTGCGGCACCCCGAACTTATAGCACTATATGCATCGGCTCCGAATCATGTCTTTGGTCAATAGTTGGGTTTTCCCGGCTCCCATGTTTTGGTACCTTACGTTCCGCAATGTTGGGTAAGGTAGCGCTGGGAGAACTACTGCGATTGTGCCCCAGTTGAGCTGGGTTAACACCTCAGTAGAGAAAGCTAAAACTGACCGTCATGATAGTGCGAGAGACCGGTCGCTGTTCGCGAGGTTTTTCGAGTCCTTAAAGACTTACGCCGCTTAGAGCGAGGAACCGGACTTATCCGGCCTGGGCGTGGATAGCGCCCCGAACTCGGTCTTCTGAATACTAGGGCCTTCACCGAAATTTAAAATTATAGAATTCTATGGCTAAGTGAGAGTGATAAAGCATTATAAGTCCGACGGCCTGGTTCGTTGTGCTGAGCGCCTCCCTAGATGGACCCAAGAATGGGAACAAGAGCGCTCAGGTTTATCCCGAACACCCCAGCACTCGTGGCATGGGGGTCGAAGCCGATGATTTGCATCTCTCAGATTTGATAAACGGCCGCACAAAAGGTAATATTTTAAATTAACAAGCGTTGCTTAACGCACATGAACAAAGTTTTCAGCGTATAGGATAACAAATGCGAGTCTACTAAAAAATTACATCTTTGGAGCATTCGTCCGCCATACGGCGAGCACCCTTCAGGACACCCTTATAATACATCTCGGGCGTGCGATACTCCTTGCCCGGCGGTGGCGCGTCCGTCAAAAGCTTCTCAGCGTCCAGCTTGCCCCAGCGCACTTTAGCACGGGCAAGGGCCCGACGGGCACCTTCGATACAGATGGAGCACTTGACGACCTCAATCCACGGACACGCGTCCACCAGCCGCCGCACCAGACCGAAGTAGCTCCCAGGCATGGCTTCTCCAGGCCACAACCGAGCTATGAGGCCCTTCATGGCCTGTTCGGCCACCTTGTGGAGCTCGATCAGCTGCTTCAGCTGGTCTTAGCACTCTCAAGAGCCAAGGCGAGCTCGGACTCTCGAGTCTTCGAGTCACGCTCCAAACCCTCGTGTTTTTCCATGAGAGCCTGGAGCTCTTGCCGCACCTCCGCCACCCGCGCCTCCTGCTTCTCTCGCTCGGTGCGCTCCAAGGCCGCACTGTTTTTGGCCTTGGAGACCACCTCCTTCAGGGTCGCCACCTCGGCTGTGGCCCCTGCAACATTTAAGTTGGTCCTGTCATTATTTGCAACCAAGTATTTCTATATACATTTACATGCGGTATTACACACCCTCCTTGTCCTCGAGCTGCTTCTTGGCACGGCCGAGCTTGTTCTCGGACCGCTCGAGGTTCTCCTTCAAGGCATTGACCTCCGCAGTCAGTGCGGCAGAGGTCAGCAGCGCAACCTGCATTCCCATATTGACATATTTATATTAGACTCATGCGTATATCTTTTTAGATCCTCAGCTCGGCTTTTCTTTGCGAACACTGAACTGAGCATCAGGGGCTACTGTCTATACGGTAACATTTTTTACATGTTTTTTAACACATACCTCAAAGCCTGTTAACAGGCTTGTACAGGCTTCTGTCAGCCCGCTCTTAGCGGGCTGAACCTTCTGAATCACCACACTCATAACCATGCGGTGTTCCTCGTCGATGGAGGCGCCATTAAGCACCTCCAGCAAATTGTCCAGCGCCTTCGGATGGACGGAGGTCGCCGGCGTCGTAGGCTTTCCCTTCTTATGAAGGCGCCGCCTGTCGGACTCTGGAACCATTGATGGTTCCGGAGCAATGTCCGGCCCGGGGCCGGACTTAGATCCCTCGGGGGCCTTACCCCCTTTTGGCCTGGAGTCCGGGAGGTCGCCTTGAGGCACCTCCAAGACCACCTCCTCCTGGTTTAGTCCCTTTCGGGACTCCACCTCGGCGTCGTCCATAGGGAGCGGGGAGGAGGCCGTCAGAAGTAAAGCACTGTTCACATCCGACGAATCCAAGGAGCCGCTCGTCGAATCGTCGAGCTGAGCCTTGGGTGGACTGTATGACCAAATTCGGCATCAAAAAATGCCAAATAACGGAGAAGCGCCATAAGTTATTCGAGTATCCGGATGCTTACGATTTTGCCAGGGGCTTGACCCTGGATGGCCATTCCTCCCCGCCGTCTTCGGCATCGGAGGCGTAGTCCGGCAGAAGGGTCCTCCCCTTCTTGGACGCTCTAGCCTCCCCAGTTGGGGCGGCCTTTCTTTTCTTTCCTCCCCCTGTTGGAGGGGGAGAGGCGTCTTCTTCTTCTTCCTCCTCCTCGTCTTCAGAGGCGGAGGGTGCATCGGGGTTGTCGGGCGATGAATCCGACACCACCAGGCGCCGGGAGCTCTTTCGAGTCCCCGTAGCCTTCTTCTTGGCCTTCTTCTCCGGCACCACGTGAGGTGCCGGAACCAGCAGCTTTGTTAAGCGAGCGTCCGTTGGGTCTTCGGGCAAGGGAGTCGGACAGTCGATCTGTCCGGCCTTCTTCTGCCAATCCTGCTAAAGAGATGGGAGTTTAGATCCCGCATAGAATCAAATCTATGAAAAACAAATACCCCGTAAAGGGAAAATTAAGCTCACCATGCTAGCTTGGCGCTTGGCACAGAATCCGCGATCCTCGGTGAAGGGAGGGGAGACTTCGGAACTCTTGAATAGCACCTTCCAGGCATCCACATGCTTTGTGTCGAAGAGCCGAGACAGAGTCTGGTGCTGGGCCGGGTCGAACTCCCACAAGCTGAAAACCCGTCGTTGACATGGGAGAATCTGGCGGAAGAGCATGGCCTGGACTACGGTGACAAGTTTAACCTTCCTGCCGATCAGGTCTTTGATGCAGGTTTGAAGTCCGGTCACTTCCGCCGAATTACACCACGACAGGCCCGTCTCTTTCCAAGATGTGAGCCGCATGGGGATGCCAGATCGGAATTCGGGGGCCGCTGCCCATTCTGGGTCACGCGGCTTGGTGATATAGAACCACCCCGATTGCCACCCTTTGATAGTCTCTACGAAGGTGCCCTCGAGCCATGTAACGTTGGCTATCTTGCCCACCATGGCGCCTCCGCACTCCTCTTGGTGGCCGCCCATGACCTTTGGCTTGACGCTGAAGATCTTCAGCCATAGGCCAAAATGAGGCTGGATGCGGAGGAAGGCCTCGCACACGACGATGAACGCCGAGATGTTGAGGATGAAGTTCGGGGCCAGATCATGGAAGTCCAGGCTGTAGTAGAACATGAGCCCTCGGACGAACGGGTGAAGAGGAAAACCCAGTCCGCGGAGGAAATGGGGAAGAAAAGCAACCCTCTCATGGGGCCTGGGGGTGGGGATGAGTTGCCCCACATCTGGAAGCTGGTGCGCGATGTCGTCAGACAGGTATCTGGCCTTCCTCAGCTTTTTGGTTTGCCCCTCCGTGACGGAGGAGGCCATCCATCTACCTCCCGCTCCGGACATGATCGAAGAAGGTTGAGGTGGGAAGTGCGGGCTTAGGCGTTGGATCTCGAGCGCGCAGGGACGAATAAGCAAAGGAGGAAGAAGGCGTGAATGGAAAGGGCGGATTCTTATCCCCTTATATGGGCGGCCGAAACTACGAGCCCCCACCAGCCTAAATAAAACTCGCTTATCTCCCAAGCGTCACGGTTAATGGCGCGGTTGGGTTACCCACGCCCGCATTGATGAGAATCCCGGAATAAGGGGACACGATCTCTGCTTTGACAAGACGTGCCAAGGAAACCACCTCGCTAAACGCACTGAGGTGGAATAGTGAAATGAATGAAAGCCTGGCCGTGGCGTGATGTCACGCTGCGGAATATGTCAGCAGATTAGATTGTTGCAAATATTATTCTCTCTATGGTGGCATGTGGAACTTGTTTTGCAGAGCCAGACACTATCCTGGTGTTCAACATCTTTTATGAAGTATTCGGAGGAGGAACCCGCCTTGCAATGCCGAAGACAACTTGCGCGCCGGACTCATCGTCATTGAAGCCTGGTTTAGGGGCTACTGAGGGAGTCCTGGATTAGGGGGTGTCCGGATGGCCGGACTATGACCTTTGGCCGGACTCCCGGACTATGAAGATACAAGATTGAAGACTTCGTCCCGTGTCCGGATGGGACTTTCCTTGGCATGGAAGGCATGCTTGGCGATACGATATGAAGATCTGCTCCCATTGTAACCGACTCTAGGTAACCCTAGTCCTCTCCGGTGTCTATATAAACTGGAGAGTTTTAGTCTGTAGGACGAAGAACAATGATACCATAGGCTAGCTTCTAGGGTTTAGCCTCTCTGATCTCGTGGTAGACCCACTCTTGTACTACCCATATCATCAATATTAATCAAGCAGGAGTAGGGTTTTACCTCCATTGAGAGGGCCCGAACCTGGGTAAAAACATCATGTCCCTTGTCTCCTGTTACCATCCGCCTAGACGCACAGTTCGGGACCCCCTACCCGAGATCCGCCGGTTTTGACACCGACACCAATCCTTCCATCTACATCAGAAGTGAAGAAGACTAAGGCTGCAGAGTGTGCAGCCGTGAAGAAACGGAAGGCATCAACTTCATCAGAGTCTTCAGCTCCGAAGAAGATGAAGCCTTTTACAAGCTCAATTGAAAACCCAATTGATGCCGTTCCTGTCTCATTCATGCCATCAAAGGACCTTGTTCCTTTTGATGAAGATTACGTGATTCCAAGTGAATCAGATGAAGAAATTGCTTCTGCTGCTTCGTCAAAGCAGTTGGATGAAGAAATTGAAGTGGATGCAATCCCTTCAACACCAGTTGTCTCCTCGTCTATGCCTCAGTTTACTGCTGAAGAGGCCGGCGTTGAAGAAATGGAAGATGAAGATATGGACATTGGTTGTACCACACCCGTGCTGAATGATGACTTTTGGGAAAGTTAGCACCCAAACTCTCCACTGTTCACACCACTTCAACAAATTCCTCAGTCCCCTATTGCTACTAAAGTACAAATGGGATCTGAAGAACCTCATGTAACCCCATCTGTCCATGAAGAAATTCCAACAACTAGTGCTAATGAAAATGTTAATGAAGAATTGAAGACCCAGGCTACAACTGAAGAAGAGCCTGAAATTCCTCAGCCTGTGGATCCTGAGATTGTGATTCCTGAGGTGGTGATGCAATTGACTGATACTCCTCACCCCAAGCCAAAGGATCCCTTCTCGAAGAAGCAGAAATTCAAGGCTGATGATTTCTTCGGTGAGCACATATTCTTCATTGATTATAATCCCTATGATTCTGCTCGTCTTAGAAGGAAGCGCTTCTGGACTGCCAGCCAGGCCAATTTCTATTCTTCACTGCTTTTCAACGAAGACAAAGTCTTCGACCACGAGCATATTCCTCACGTGGCTATGGAATCAATGCCTTGCTTCTCTCCTGTCCTCAGTGTGCTTCATGATGCAGGACTGCTCAACTTTTGCTCTGACATTGTTGATTGGAATGAAGAGCTTATTCTTCAGTTCTACGCAATGCTGCACGTCACAGGTGATGCTGACGATATCAACACTTGGATGTTGGACTGGATGACCGAAAATACTCATTACAAGGCACCAGCCTCTGAATTACTTCATGCCTTGCCAATCAGTCCTCCACCTGAAGGTGCTCATTGTCTGTACCAAGAACCTAAACTTACTGCTCATTACATGCAAGTGCTAATGAAGCCTCTAAAGCCCGATCAAGCCCCAAGGACCAAATTCCTCGTGAAGGAATTGTTGTATGTGCCAAGAACAGTCTATCGCATTCTGATGAAGACTTTGAGTCCTATCAAAGGCCACGACTCATCTAATGAGGAAATTGTTGGCATCATGAAGAATCTGCTATTCAACATCATGCATGGCATCCCTGTCAATTATCATGATTTCTTCATGAGGACTCTGGCAAATGCTGCACTTTCTCTGTTTGAGCTGAAGCCTTATGCTCCTTGGCTTAAGATTTTCATCAGATTCATCCTCACTAGATTCAGAGGAGGGGTATTTTGTTACCTTGGCACCTTTTGCCATGAAGCAATAGGTGGGAGCGTAGTCATCATTATCTTCATCAGCATTGTTGGTGTTACCATTTTCTTCAGAGTTGAAGATAGACTTGCTGACAAATGCGGTAGCAAGAGCTAGACTTGCCACACCTGACTCAGACTCCTCGGATGCCTCCTCTTCCTCATGTTCCTCAGATTCAGCTTCAGAGTCCATTTCCTTGCCAATGAATGCTCGAGCCTTCTTGGAGCTGCTCTTCTTGTGAGATGAAGACTTTGAGGATTTTGATGATGAAGACTTTTGAAGATTTCTTCTTCTTCTTGGCATCATCAGAACTGTAATCCTTGTATTTCTTCTTCTTTAATTCCTTGTCCCACTGAGGACAATCTTGAATGTAGTGACCAAGCTTCTTGCATTTGTGGCATAGCCTTCTCTTATAGTCACTTGATGAGGAATCACTGCTCCTTGAGGATTTTCCAAAGCGACCACGTCTTGAGAACTTCTGGAACTTCTTCACGAGCAGTGCTAGCTCCTGGCTCAATTCTTCAAGATCACCAAGGCTACTACCATAGTCTTCACATTCAGATTCAGACACAGCCTTGGCCTTCAGGGCACGTGGTTTGCCATAGCTTGAACCATAGAGATCTCTCTTTTCAGCAAGCTGGAACTCATGAGTATTTAGCCTCTCGAGGATATCAGCGGGATCTAGTGACTTGTAATCAGCACGCTCTTGAATCATCAATGCAAGAGTGTCAAATGAAGAATCGAGTGATCTCAGCAATTTCTTCACCACCTCATGGTCGGAGATGTCAGTGGCACCGAGCGCTTGGAGCTCATTTGAGATATCAGTGAGATGATCAAAGGTTTCCTGAGCATTTTCATTGTCGAGTCTTTTGAAGCAGTTGAAGAGATTGCGAAGAACGTCAACACGAGAGTCACGTTGAGTTGAGACTCCTTCGTTTACTTTGGAGAGCCTATCCCAGATAAACTTAGCAGTTTCCAAAGCACTCACTCTACCATACTGCCCTTTACTCAGATGACCACATATGATATTCTTCGCTTGAGAATCGAGTTGCTTGAATCTCATCACATCATCAGCATTCAGGGAAGGTGTGACTGAGGGAACACCATTTTCCACAACGTACCAGAGATCGTTGTCAATTGCTTCAAGATGCATTCGCATCTTATTCTTCCAGTAGGGGTAGTCCGTGCCATCGAAGGTAGGACACCCATCGGAGACCTTGATCATACCTGCGGTCGACATAACTAGGACTCCAGGTGGTTAAACCAAAATCACACAGAACAAGGGAGTACCTTGCTCTGATACCAATTGAAAGTGTGTTATATCGACTAGAGGGGGGGTGAATAGGCAATTTTTATGAATTCTTCACTGAGGAATTTGCCGGTGAGGAAATTTCTTAGCGAAGAACTACTTGCAGCGGAATAAGTACTCAGAAGTAAGCATGACAGAATACAGACATAGTCATCATGATGAAATAAAGACAAGCACAGAGTACAAAAAGTGTAAACACAGGATAACACAAGATGAAGACAAACAGACTGAAGAAACTGAACTGAGGAAATTGAGAAAGTCTTCAGTCAAAGTCTTCAAACACAGATATGAACAATCACTCAACACAGTAATGAGGAAATGAAAGAGTTGAGGAAATAGAACCAGTTAGGTTGGTGAAGACAATGATTTGGTAGACCAGTTCCAACTGCTGTCTCAGTTGTACGTCTGGTTGGAGCGGCTGAGTATTTAAACTCAAGGACACACAGTCCTGGACACCCAGTCGCTGAGCACGCAGCTCAGGACACCAAGTCCTCACCGTATTCTCCTTGAACTAAGGTCACACAGACCTTGTCCAATCACTCGTGGTAAGTCTTCAGGCGACTTCCAAACCTTCACAGACTCGGTCACTCGGCGATCCACAATTCCTCTTGGATGCTCTAGACCATGACGCCTAACCGTCTGGAAGAAGCACAGTCTTCAAAGGTAACAAGCGTCGGATCCACGCAGGATCAATCTCTTCAGTGATGCTCAATCACTTTGGGGTTTGTAGGTGTTTGGGTTTGGGTTTTTCCTCACTCGATGATTTTCGCTCAAAGTCCTCGGAGGATGGGTTGCTCTCAAATGACAAGTGTCAGTTTCTCTCGGAGCAGCCAACCAGCTAGTGGTTGTAGGGGGCGGCTATTTATAGCCTAGGGAGCAGCCCGACATGATAAGACATAAATGCCCTTGTCTGATATGACCGTTAGGTGGATAAGATATTTTGGGACAGCTGGCGCGCAGCACAGCAACGGTCGGAAATTTGACTCTCAAATTCCTCAGGGCTATCATGTTCCTCACTGTGTAGGCAATCCGCACTGGCGAATTCCTAACTCCTCAGTCAGAACAAATTCCTCAGCGACCAGAAGAACTTCGTCTCTGTCACTGAAGAAATTGACTGAACTGTATGAGATTTCCAAAGGCTTCACTCGAAGGGATTGGTAGGTGTAGGATTTTGAGTTGAGCATCACATGGAAATTTTTCCTTAGTATTTCCTCGACCCCCTTTAACAGTACGGTGTTTCCTATGACTCAAGAAAGAGAAAAACAAAACTATGAAAACGAAAGTCTTCAAGCTTCATATTCCTCGCATGAATATCAAGTCTTCACGGACACACCAATTTCTTCACTTTCAAAGTCTTCATGAAAGTCTTCAGGAATACCAAAATCTTCAGTCGAAGATATTCATTTTTAGGGGTCGACTTTCTCTGTAAATATCAAACTCCTCATAGACTTATAGACCTGTGTACACTCACAAACACATTAGTCCCTTAACCTATAAGTCTTCAATACACCAAAATCACTAAGGGGCACTAGATGCACTTACAATCTCCCCCTTTTTGGTGATTGATGACAATATAGGTTAAGTTTTCAACGGGGATAAACATATGAAGTGTAAGTACTGATATTGAGGAATTTGATTGCAAGATATAGAAGAACTCCCCCTGAAGATGTGCATAGTGAGGAATTTGCTTTTGAAGCAATGCACACTTGAAGAGTTGAATCATGGAGATCTCCCCCTATATCTTGTAATTCATACACGCATTTGACATATAATATGAAGAATTTGAAATGCATGATGAAATATGGTGCCTGATGAAATTCAGCATGCGTGCAATAATATTAATGAGGAACAAGCATGCAGAATAACGCATCAAGAGTATCAGAGCACAGTGCATCAAAAGTATCAGAGCACCATCGGGTTTAAGTTTACAACTCGATCCAATAAAGTTTCAGAAGAACGAGAGTTGTAACTTAGCAAAAAAGCGCCCATATAATAGACCCGCTTGAAGACTAACTCAAATTTCTCCCCCTTTGTCATCGAATGACCAAAAGGTTCGAAACTGAGGACTAATGCCCGTGAAGAATATCAAGTTGATGGAGGAGCGCCAGCGTTGTCGGGGTCGGTTGTCGTAGTAGGGCCTGCCGCAGTGTCGTCCAAGTCTTCATTTTCATCAGTCTCGCGCGATGAAGAATAGGAGCTGGCCACCAAGGAAGGAACCTTGACCTTCTTGAATTTCTTCGGTGGAGGTGCAGACCAGTCAAATTCTTCCTTGAGACCCATATTCTTCAGATCTGCAGCGCTGTAGACATGCGATAGAACAACCCAGGTACGGTTGAAGGTTTCATGGAGGTAGTAGTGGTTTTTCTTCACTGCATTGTGTGTTGATGTCATGTTGTGAAGAATTGAACCAAACTGACGCTTGACCCATTTATGATTGCGATCAACCTTCTGATGAAGACTGAGGAGTAACTCACGATCAGTCATCACCCTGGGTGCTATGGCTTGAGGATTTTGCTTAGCGGCAGAGTCATGTGTGGCAGAGTCATCATTGGTGGAGTAGGATGCAGCCTTGCGAAATTGACCATCCAATGGACGAATGCCTTCATCTATCACAGCAGTTGTCTTGCCTTTGTCATTATCTGAGGAATATGTCCATTTGAGGACTTCAATTGGAGGCAAGTAGCTGCCATGGTTCAGAGTGTCAGCCTTGTAATTGAGTGAAGACCTTGTCCTGATGAATCTCATAATCCATGGTGCATAAGGCTTCAGCTCAAATGGTGACATAGCAATATTCGCCAGAGTCCTCATGAAGAAATCATGGAAGTTGACAGGAACCCCATGAATGATATTGAAAATCATGTTCTTCATGATGCCAACGACCTCTTCATCATTTGAGTCGTGGCCTTTGATAGGACTCATTGTCTTCGTCAGAATGCGATAGACAGTCTGAGGCACATACAGTAATTCCTTGATGAGGAATTTGGTTCGAGGGACCTGCCCTGGCTTCAAAGGCTTCATCAGCACTTGCATGTAATGATTTGAAAGCTCAGGTTCACTGTAGACGCAACGAGCACCGTCAAGGGGGGGACTAAGTGGTAAGACACGAAGCAATTCAGTAGCTGGTGCCTTGTAGTGAGTATTTTCAGACATCCAGTCCAGCACCCATGAATTCACATCTTTAGAATTTCCTGTGATGTGCAGCATCGCATAAAATTGAAGAATGAGTTCTTCATTCCAACCACAGATGTCAGTGCAGAAATTCAGCAATACAGTATCGTGAAGAACACTGAGGACTGGCTCGAAGCACGTCAGAGACTCCATGTCCACATGAGGAATATGTTCATGATCGAAGACTTTGTCTTTGTTGAACAGTACTGAGGAATAAAAATTTGCTTGACTAGCAGTCCAGAAACGCCTCTTCCTTATGCGAGCAGAGTCATAGGGGTTGTAATCAGTGAAGAACACATGCTCGCTGAAGAAATCTTCAGCCTTGAATTTTTGCTTCTTTGAGAATGGATCCTTTGGCTTGGGCAGAGGAGTGTCCGTGAGTTGCATCACAACCTCAGGAATCACAATCTCAGGTTCTTCAGGCTGAGGAATTTCTGGTTCCTCTTCAGTGGCAGTCTGCATGTTCAAAGGATCAGCAACAACAATTTCTTCAGCACTAGTGGCTGGAATTTCTTCATGTACAGACGAGGTAGGATGAGTTTCTTCAGAGCCCATTTGAACAGTTGGTGCAGGGGACTGAGGTATTTGTTGAATTGGAGTGAAGAGTGGATAATTGGGGTGCTGACTTTCCCAAAAGTCATCATTCATCACGGGCGTTGTGTAGCCAATGTCCATGTCTTCATCTTCATTTTCTTCAATGCCAGCCTCTTCAGCTGTGAACTGAGGCATTTGCGAGGAAGCAACAGTCGATGAAGGGATCGTATCCACTTCAATTTCTTCATCAATCTGCTCTGACGAAGTAGCAGATTGAGGTTCTTCATCAGATCCGCTTGGGATCACATATTCTTCACCATAAGGAACAAGGTCTTTTGATGGCATGGTGGAAATCGGAACAACATAAATTGGATTTTCAAGTGAGCTGGTCATAGGATTCATCTTCTTCGGAGCTGAAGAATCTGAAGCAGCTGATGCTTTCCTTTTCTTCACTGCAGCTCGCTCTGCAGCCTTGGTCTTCCTCACATCTGATGCAGATGGAAGGGTAGGAGTTGGTGTAGGCATAGGAGGAGCTGAAGAATCTGGTTGATTTTCTTCAGTTTCTTCAGGCGCACCACTAGTGGATGCCCTGGCAATTTCTTCAGCGGCTGGAATGGATTCATCAGCCCTGGAACTAGCATTTTCTTCAGCAGCCTGAATGTCATCAGCGGTGCTGGCATGTTCTTCAGTTGGCTGAGCAGATGCTTCAGCTTGAGGAATTTCTTGTTGCGGTGGGGCTGCAACATTGGTGAACTTCTCAGTCAGTTTCACAAACCTGACTTTGGCTCCTTGCCAATCAGCATAATAAGCATGGAAATCATCACTGAGGGCTTTGATTTCAGCTTGGATCTTGAGGAGTTCATCAGTTGTCATATTGACAACATTTTTCTTCAGGAACTTCTCCTTTCTGAACTGAGCCTTCTTGATCTGCCTGGCCTTCTCAAATTTCCATTTCTCTTCAGTGATGAAATGGGTCAGCATGTGACTTTGACCAGGAGTCAAATTGAAATCAGGCATAGGAGTATTTGGATCCTTGTGCCAGAGATCAATGTAATCGAGGATCGCCCTTGGATCCAAAAGTAGTGGCACATTTGTGCCTTTGGCTCTAGCGGCCTTTTCTTGTCAGTCTCTAATGATTTCTGCAAGTTCATCATCATCAGCTTCATCGTCAGATGGCACTTGGAAGGCAACCTGTTTCTTCTTCGGACTTGGCCGAGGACCTCGACCAGCCATTGCCTTTGTCTTCAGCAGAGTGGGGCCTGATGAAGATTTTGGTGCAGCTGAGGAACTTGCTGAGGCACCAGAGGCAATAGAGATACCTGTTTTCTTTTGGCACGTGGCCAGATGTACAGGTGTTGAGGACTTTGCAGGAGCAGCTGAGGCCTTTGGAGGAGCAGGAGCAGCATGAGGAACTTGCTGTGAGGGCTTTGAAGAATCTGGCCGTGAGGACATTGAAGATTCTGGCCGTGAGGGCATTGCTGAGGAACTTGGCCGTGAGGGCATAGTTGGTGAAGCACTTGGCTTGTGAGCGGGCTTCTTTGCCATTGATTTTCTAGGCTTGACAGAGGCCTCAGTGGCAGCAGCAGTAGCAGAGTCTTCATTGAATTTCCTCACTGCTTCTTTGGCTTGTCTCGCCAACTTGGCTTGGCGCTTGGCCCATTCTTCAGGAAAATCCTCACCATGCTTGATGCTGGTGGGGTCAGCTTCTTGGCCAGGTGCCAATGGAGCTCTTGGGCATGGAGGATTTAGTGCGAATTTCTTCATATATTTCGGAGTTACATATCTGTACTCCCTCCATTCTCTTGCCCATCTCCTTTCAATCCTTTGTATGCGCACCTTGCGCTGAGTTTTGCTTTCTTTTCCGAACTCGGCCTCATCAGGTGTGCAATAGTCAACGTAGAGGTCCTCAGGGATTTCAAAAGCAGTCATGACCTCAGGCTTCTTTCCTCCTTTCTGCGGCTTCTTACCATCAGCCATATTCTTCAGATGAGAAATTTGAACAATCAAATTCTCTGAAGAAGTGTACAACTTTTCTTCGAGGAACGCTGCAAATGAGTTAAGTTGATGAGAACCTAGTGATTCAGCAGCGGACATGAGTACCTTTGAACAGAGTATAGTCGCGAGGAATTTGGAGAGGTCATATGCGTTCTCAGAAGGTTTTTCAAAAAAGAACAAGTTTGAGGAATTTGACCAGATGAGCCTTGAAGAATTTCACTAAGCGTTCTTTGTCTTAGGTTCCAGAGTTGTATAGATCGAGGATCCACACAATTGAGGAATCTTGAAGAAAAATGATGCTTAGAGAAACGGATCAAGAACAGATGACTAGTGAGGTGTTTTGTGTGTGAGGATTTGAAGAATAAAACACCTTTGAAGATTTTGTTGTGAAAGTTCGAATCAAAAGAGGGTAGTAAAAGTAACTTTTAATTACCCTGGATGAAGAACACGACAAACTGTGAAGTAGAACAGTGAAGTTCGTCGGTGTAGATCTTCCACGCCCTAACTCGCTGGAGGAAGACAACTACGGCGGCGACAGAGTGAAGATTTCCGCGGTCGGCGCGAGTACGACGGCGACGAGGTCGAGGCAGTGAAGCTCTTCCTCACCGGCGACGATGGAGTAGCGGCGGCGCTAGGGTTTGAGAAGCTCGAGCGAGAGAGAGAGAGAGAGGTCGAGTGGAGTAAAGGAAGTGAGGAAGGGGTGAGGGGATATTTATAGTTGTGGTGAAAAACTGTTCGCCCAAAGATTTAGGACGAACGTGCCCCTGACCCTTCTCATTCACTTGACATGTGTTACCCACGTACTGAGAAGTGGAGATCGTGTTAGATCGTGGGTGAATAGATAAGTTTGTCGTGGGATACAGGACGGTTTGGGCGGTAAAACCGAAAATTTGGATAAGATAAGTTTTTAAGTTCCGTTCGCAATTTCTTCAGCTGACAAGGACACAGTGAAGATTTTGAATGAGTTTCAAATAGAACGCACATGAAGAATTTGTGAATAGATTGGGTTGAGTATAGCATGGAGGGGGAAGGGTCCGATCACATTCACTTAGCAGAAAATGCAACTTGAAGAAATAGCCATAAGTGAATGCTGTACAGGACATAAACCCATATATATATATATATATATATATATATATATATATATATATATATATATATATATCCAATGAAGAAAAACGACGGAAACATTGAAGATTTTGCAAAGTTGAAGAATTTGAAAAACCGAAGAATTTCAAAAACTGAGGAATTTAAAAATGAAGATTTTCAACTTTGGTGGTGGCGTGACCCACCGTATAAGAATGATGATTTCAAACACCGCGTACAATTGTCGTAGGGTTCTGAGAATCAAATTCTTCATTAATTTCTTAACACTTAGAGTGTTATTCTTCATTGATTGAAGAAAAACGTTTCTTCATGTGTTGCACATCTAAGTCATCAATTTTGCATAAGTGTCAGGATGTGTGTCCTTTTCAAAGAACATTCGAAGATTCTAGGATATTTAGCTACACCGCAACTTGCTAAATCTCTTCTCCTCCAAGGGCTTTGTGAAGATATCGGCTAGCTGTTCTTCAGTCTTCACGTGCTCGATGGAGATGTCACCCTTCAACACATGATCACGAAGAAAATGATGACGAATCTGAATGTGCTTTGTCTTCGAGTGGTAAACTGGGTTGTGAGCAATCTTGATTGCACTCTCATTGTCACAGAGGAGAGGCACATTCTTCACGTTGACGCCATAGTCCTTGAGGGTTTGCTTCATCCATAGCAGTTGAGCACAACAAGAACCAGCAGCAATGTACTCAGCCTCTGCAGTAGACAGTGATACGCAGTTCTGTTTCTTCGAGGACCAATAGACCAAAGATCATCCGAGGAAATGACAAGTACCAGATGTTGACTTGCGGTCCACACGATCACCAGCATAGTCAGAGTCAGAATATCCAATGAGATCAAAAGTATAGCCCTTGGGGTACCATAATCGTAGTGTTGGTGTGTGAGCTAGATATTGAAGAATATGCTTCACAGCCTTATGGTGTGATTCCTTCGGCGCAGCTTGAAATCGGGCACACATGCAAACACTAAGCATTATATCTGGCCTAGATGCACATAAGTACAATAAAGAACCAATCATGGAGCGGTATACCTTGTGATCAAAGTCAATACCATTTTCATCAGTGCATAGTTGGCCATTTGTGGGCATAGGAATTTTGACGCCTTTGCAATCTTGCATGCCGAATTTCCTCAGAACATCCTTGAGGTATTTCTCCTGAGATATGAATATGCCATTGTGCTGTTGACGCATTTGAAGACCTAAGAAGAATTTCAACTCTCCCATCATAGACATTTGATATTCTTCACTCATCATATAGGCAAATTCATGACTATAACGTTGGTCAGTACAGTCAAAGATAATATCATCAACGTATATTTGGCACACAAACATTTCACCATCATAAGATTTAGTAAAGAGAGTAGGGTCGAGTGAACCGGGTGTGAAGCCATTCTTCATGAAGAATTCCTTCAAAGTGTCATACCATGCCTGAGGGCCTTGTTGAGTCTGAAGACTTTGTCTGGATTCTTTGGATCTTCAAAACCTGGGGGTTGAGCAACATATACTTCTTCCTCAAGCTTACCATTGAGGAATGCACTTTTCACATCCATTTGTTATAAGATAATATTATGATGGTTAGCTTAAGCAAGTAATATGCGAATAGCCTCAAGTCTAGCAACAGGTGCAAAAGTTTCATCGAAATCAATTCCTTCAACCTGTGTGTAGCCTTGAGCTACAAGTCGTGCCTTATTCCTCACCACAAGGCCATTTTCATCTTGCTTGTTGCGGTAGATCCACTTTGTGCCAATGATATTATGCTTGCGAGGATCTGGACGTTTGACCAGTTCCCAGACATTGTTGAGCTCGAACTGATGTAATTCTTCTTGCATGGCTTGAATCCACTCAGGCTCCAGAAATGCTTCATCTACCTTAGTGGGCTCTGTGATAGAGACAAAAGCATAGTGCCCACAAAAGTTAGATAAATGTGAAGCTTTTGAGCGTGTGAGAGGACCTGGCGCTCGAATGTCATCGATGATCTTTTCAACTTGCACTTCTTTTGCAATGCGAGGATGAGCTGGTTGTCGTTGAGGAATTTGATCAGCATTTTCTTCAGCACCATTTTCTTCAGCATTTTCATCAGGTGCACCAGCTCGATTTTCTTCACGTTCTGGAATGAATTCTTTAGTAGATTCTTCGGTAGGAATAACATCCTCAGTAGCCTTGAACTTGATAGAATCCTCAGGTGCTGGTTCATCTATCACAGAAGGTAGGTGCTCTCTTTGCGAGCCATTAGTTTCATCGAACCGCACATCTACAGTTTCAACAACCTTGTGAAGAACGTTGTTGAAGACTCTGTAGGTGTGCGAGTCCTTTCCGTAACCAAGCATAAAACCTTCATGTGCTTTCGGTGCAAATTTAGCATTGTGATGAGGATCTCTAATCCAACATTTAGCACCGAAGACTTTGAAATAACTCACATTGGGTTTCTTGTCAGTGAGGAGTTCATAGGCAGTTTTCTTGAAGAATTTGTGAAGAT
The DNA here is from genome assembly GCF_018294505.1 of Triticum aestivum. NCBI lineage: Eukaryota > Viridiplantae > Streptophyta > Magnoliopsida > Poales > Poaceae > Triticum > Triticum aestivum. The sequence continues at coordinate 183,749,541 of NC_057810.1, read as the reverse complement.
ATACCCAATTGATGATGTGGCACGCAGTATCAATTGCCTCAATGCAGAAACGATGAGGCGTCTTGTATTCATCAACCATAGTGCGAGCCATTTCCAGCGAGGGTTCTGTTCTTGCGCTCCACGATGCCATTCTGCTGAGGAGTATAAGGAGCAGATAACTCATGAGTAATACCAAGTTCATCAAGATAGCCATCAAGACCAGAATTCTTGAACTCAGTCCCATTGTCAGTTCTGATGTGCTTGATCTTCACACCAAAGTTGGTTGAAGCCCTCGAGGAAAATCATTTGAAGATTTCCTGCACTTCATGTTTGTAAGTGACAATGTGTACCCATGTGTAACGAGAATAGTCATCAACAATAACGAAGCCATATAGAGATGCATCATTTGAAACAGCAGAATAATGATTAGGACCAAAGAGATCCATGTGAAGCAATTCAAATGGACGAGTAGTGGTCATGATAGTCTTCGCTGGATGCTTGGCCTTTGTCATCTTTCCAGCTTCACAAGCTCCGCATAAGTGATCCTTGAGGAATTTGACATTCTCAATGCCAATGACATGCTTCTTCTTCGCAAGCGTGTTCAGATTCCTCATGCCAGCATGACCAAGTCGTCGATGCCATAGCCAGCCTTCTGAAGCTTTTGCCAAGTAAGCACACGACTGGTTGTGGTCCTGTAGAGAAATCAACAATATACAGATCTCCTCTCCTAAAGCCTTCGAAGACTTTGGAATGGTCAGCTTCCATGATCACGACACAAAGATACTTGCCAAAGACAACAACCATATCAAGATCACAAAGCATTGAGACAGACATGAGGTTGTATCCTAAGGACTCGACAAGCATGACTTTGTCCATGTGTCGATCCTTTGAGATCGCAACCTTACCTAGACCCAATACTTGACTTTTGCCTTTGTCAGCGAAGATGATATGCTTCAGATGTGATGGTGATAAGGAGCATCCATCAATAGGTTCTTGTCACCAGTCATGTGATTTGTACATCCACTATCGAGGACCCACTCGTTTGTTTTGGGCTGATCATCCTGCAGATGAATTAGTGCATCTTACGAACTCATATACTTCATCAGTGAAGAATATGACATCAAATTCATCAGTTCAATTTCATCAAGCAATAGGACAGATAAGCGGTGTGAGGACGTGTGAAATGAAAGTTCATTTCACCATGATCCGCCTACGTCCTTTCAGGCATTTTTGTCAGGCCCCCAGCAAATTCATCAGACGTTAAAGCACGTCTGGAGACCTGACCCTGCAGAAGAAATTAGTTCTTTTTCTTCACCACCCACATCTTAAGGGGTGTCAAAGAGTTCATCACTCTACGAGCACCATATGAGAAAGGTGGCATAGAGGCTAATCCATTTCGTTTCACATAAGAGGGGTTAGGGTAAGCATATGAATAAGCAGAGAAATTCTTTGAGGACTTATGAACATAATGATTTGAAGAATAATGCGCATATTCATAGCCCTTAGCTCTACCCTGCGAAATAGAGTTGTTAGCACGATGATGATCATATGAGGACTTTGATCCATTTGAGGGATTTGATCCATGTGAAGAATTAGGTCCATATGAAGAATTGGATCTGGGGTTCCTGTTCTTCACAAGTGGTGTCATGAGGACATTCACCTTAAGACTTTCAACATAACTTTTGGGAACCCAAATTTTCTTCATAGGGGAACCGTTCCTGCAGTTAGTGCCAACATATCTAGCAAATACTTCACCATTCTGATTTTGGAACAGTTTATAGTTGGAGTCAAATGACTCATCAGAAGAATGAGGAGATTCACATGTAAAGACAGATAATTTAGATGGATCAACTGGAGGTCCCTTTGCAGCAACCCATGAGGTTTTGGGTACTGCTCAGGCTTCCAATATGTTCCATCAGCATTGAGTTTCCTCTCAAAGGCAATGCCCTCTTTCCTAGGGTTTCTGTTGAGGATCTGCTTTTTGAGCACATCACAAAGAATCTGATGCCCTTTGAGGCTTTTGTACATGCCTGTCGTGTACAATTCCTTCAGCCCTACATCATTAGTAGTACTATCAATGTCCTCAGATGAGGAATTAGTGATAGCAGAGGCAGGTGAAGAATTTGTAATAGTTGAAGCATTTGAACATTCAGGTGAAAAATTAGCAGATTCACGTTCAAATGCACTTTAAGCATGGAGGAACAAATTCTTCCTGAGAAGCGCTAATTTGTTGAGCTAGCAATGAATTGCGCTCCTTCTGAAGATCTTCATAACTCACTCTTAGCTTCTAAAGATCTTGCTTTCTTTGAAGAAATTCATAAGAAAGCTTCTCGTGATTAGATAAGAGAGTGTTATGATGACTTCGAAGGTTGTCAAACTTAGACTGAAATCTCTAAAGATTTTCAGTTAAGTCTTTAGTGCGGTCCATTTCATCACCCAACATATCATCACTTTTGTCTAGCATGTTTTGAAGTTTTTCAATAGCCTTTTGTTGTTTCACAGCAATCTTAGCAAGTGTAGAGTAGCTAGGCTTAAGATTTTCATCAGATTCATCCTCACTAGATTCAGAGGAGGGGTATTTTGTTACCTTGACACCTTTTGCCATGAAGCAATAGGTGGGAGTATAGTCATCATTATCTTCATCAGCGTTGTTGGTGTTGCCATTTTCTTCAGAGTTGAAGATAGACTTGCTGACAAATGCGGTAGCAAGAGCTAGACTTGCCACACCTGACTCAGACTCCTCGGATGCCTCCTCTTCCTCATGTTCCTCAGATTCAGCTTCAGAGTCCATTTCCTTGCCAATGAATGCTCGAGCCTTCTTGGAGCTGCTCTTCTTGTGAGATGAAGACTTTGAGGATTTTGATGATGAAGACTTTGAAGATTTCTTCTTCTTCTTGGCATCATCAGAACTGTAATCCTTGTATTTCTTCTTCTTTAATTCCTTGTCCCACTGAGGACAATCTTGAATGTAGTGACCAGGATTCTTGCATTTGTGGCATAGCCTTCTCTTATAGTCACTTGATGAGGAATCACTGCTCCTTGAGGATTTTCCAAAGCGACCACGTCTTGAGAACTTCTGGAACTTCTTCACGAGCAGTGCTAGCTCCTGGCTCAATTCTTCAGGATCACCAAGGCTACTACCAGAGTCTTCACATTCAGATTCAGACACAGCCTTGGCCTTCAGGGCACGTGGTTTGCCATAGCTTGAACCATAGAGATCTCTCTTTTCAGCAAGCTAGAACTCATGAGTATTTAGCCTCTCGAGGATATCAGTGGGATCTAGTGACTTGTAATCAACACGCTCTTGAATCATCAGTGCAAGAGTGTCAAATGAAGAATCGAGTGATCTCAGTAATTTCTTCACCACCTCATGGTCGGAGATGTCAGTGGCACCGAGCGCTTGGAGCTCATTTGAGATATCAGTGAGGCGATCAAAGGTTTGCTGAACATTTTCATTGTCGAGTCTTTTGAAGCGGTTGAAGAGATTGCGAAGAACGTCAACACGAGAGTCACGTTGAGTTGAGACTCCTTCATTTACTTTGGAGAGCCTATCCCAGATAAGCTTAGCAATTTCCAAAGCACTCACTCTACCATACTGCCCTTTACTCAGATGACCACATATGATATTCTTCGCTTGAGAATCGAGTTGCTTGAATCTCTTCACATCAGCAGCACTCAGGGAAGGTGTGACTGAGGGAACACCATTTTCCACAATGTACCAGAGATCGTTGTCAATTGCTTCAAGATGCATTCGCATCTTATTCTTCCAGTAGGGGTAGTCCGTGCCATCGAAGGTAGGACACACATCGGAGACCTTGATCATACCTGCGGTCGACATAACTAGAACTCCAGGTGGTTAAACCAAAATCACACAGAACAAGGGAGTACCTTGCTCTGATACCAATTGAAAGTGCATTATATCGACTAAAGGGGGGTGAATAGGCGATTTTTATGAATTCTTCACTGAGGAATTTGCCGGTGAGGAAATTCCTTAGCGAAGAACTACTTGCAGCGGAATAAGTACTCAGAAGTAAGCATGACAGAATACAGACATAGTCATCATGATGAAATGAAGACAAGCACAGAGTACAGAAAGCGTAAACACAGGATAACACAAGATGAAGACAAACAAACTGAAAAAATTGAACTGAGGAAATTGAGAAAGTCTTTAGTCAAAGTCTTCAAACACAGATATGAACAATCACTCAACACAGTAATGAGGAAATGAAAGAGTTGAGGAAATAGAACCAGTTAGGTTGGTGAAGACAATGATTTGGTAGACCAGTTCCAACTGCTGTCTCAGTTGTACGTCTGGTTGGAGCGGCTGAGTATTTAAACTCGAGGACACACAGTCCCGGACACCCAATCGCTGAGCACACAGCTCAGGACACCAAGTCCTCATCGTACTCTCAATGAACTAAGGTCACACAGACCTCGTCCCATCACTTGTGGTAAGTCTTCAGGCGACTTCCAAACCTTCACAGACTCGGTCACTCGACGATCCACAATTCCTCTTGGATGCTCTAGACCATGACGCCTAACCGTCTGGAAGAAGCACAGTCTTCAAAGGTAACAAGCGTCGGATCCACGCAGGATCAGTCTCTTCAGTGTTGCTCAATCACTTTGGGGTTTGTAGATGTTTGGGTTTGGGTTTTTCCTCAGTCGATGATTTTCGCTCAAAGTCCTCGGAGGATGGGTTGCTCTCAAATGACAAGTGTCAGTTTCTCTCAGAGCAGCCAACCAGCTAGTGGTTGTAGGGGGCGGCTATTTATAGCCTAGGGAGCAGCCCAACATGATAAGACATAAATGCCCTTCAATGATATGACCATTAGGTGGACAAGATATTTTGGAACAGCTGGCGCGCAACACAGCAACATTCGGAAATTTGAGTCTCAAATTCCTCAGGGCTATCATGTTCCTCACTATGTAGGCAATCCGCACTGGCGAATTCCTAACTCCTCAGTCAGAACAAATTCCTCAGCGACCAGAAGAACTTCGTCTCTGTCACAGAAGAAATTGATTGAACTGTATGAGATTTCCAATGGCTTCACTCGAAGGGATTGGTATGTGTAGGATTTTGAGTTGAGCATCACATGGAAATTTTTCCTTAGTATTTCCTCGACCCCCTTTAACAGTACGGTGTTTCCTATGACTCAAGAAAGAGAAAAAGAAAACTATGAAAACGAAGTCTTCAAGCTTCATATTCCTCGCATGAATATCAAGTCTTCACGGACAGACCAATTTCTTCACTTTCAAAGTCTTCATGAAAGTCTTCAGGAATATCAAAATCTTTAGTCGAAGATATGCATTTTTAGGGGTCGACTTTCTCTGTAAATATCAAACTCCTCATAGACTTATAGAGCTGTGTATACTCATAAACACATTAGTCCCTTAACCTATAAGCCTTTAATACACCAAAATCACTAAGGGGCGCTAGATGCACTTACAGTGGCCTGATACTTTTGCTGAGTTCTTCTACATGCTTATTCCTCATTAATGTCAATGCATGCATGCTGAATTACATCAGTCACCATATTTCATCATGTATTTCAAATTCTTCATATTATATGTCAAATGCGTGTATGAATTACAAGATATAGGGGGAGATCTCCATAATTATACTCTTCAAGTGTGCATTGCTTCAAAAGCAAATTCCTCACTATGCACATCTTCAGGGAGAGTTCTTCTATATCTTGCAATCAAATTCCTCAATATCAGTATTTACACTTCATATGCTTATCCCCGTTGAAAACTTAACCTATATTGTCATCAATCACCAAAAAGGGGGAGGTTGTAAGTGCATCTAGTGCCCCTTAGTGATTTTGGTGTATTGAAGACTTATAGGCTAAGGGACTGATGCATTTGTGAGTGTACACATGTCTAAGTCTATGAGGAGTTTGATATTTACAGAGAAAGTCGACACCTAAAAATGAAGTTCTTCGACTGAAGACTTTGGATTTCTAGAGACTTTCTGAAGACTTTGAAAGTGAAGAAATAGGTGTGACCTTGAAGACTTGGAATTCATTCGAGGAAGATGAAGCGTGAAGACTTTTGTTTTTGTAGTTTCATTTTCCCTTTCCTGAGTCATAGGAAACACCGTACTGTTAAAGGGGGTCGAGGATATACTAAAAAAATCCATGTGATGCTCAACTCAAAATCCTACACCTACCAATCCCTTCGAGTGAAGCCATTGGAAATCTCATACAGTTCAGTCAATTTCTTCAGTGACAGAGATGAAGTTCTTCTGGTCGCTGAGGAATTTGTTCTGACTGAGGTGTTAGGAATTTGCCAGTGCAGATTGCATACACAGTGAGGAACATGATAGCGCTAAGGAATTTGAGAGTCAAAATTCCGACCGTTGTTGTGCTATGCGCCAGCTGTCCCAAAATATCTACCCACCTAACGGTCATATCATTGAAGGGCATTTATGTCTTATCATGTCGGGCTGCTCCCTAGGCTATAAATAGCTGCCCCCTACAACCACTAGCTGGTTGGCTGCTCCTAGAGAAACTGACACTTGTCATTTGAGAGCATCCCATCCTCTGAGGACTCTGAGCAAAAATCATTGAGTGAGGAAAACCCAAACCCAAACACCTTCAAACCCAAAGTGATTAAGCATCACTGAAGAGATTGATCCTGCATGGATCCGATGCTTGTTACCTGAAGACTATGCTTCTTCCAGACGGTTAGGCATCATGGTCTAGAGTATCCAAGAGGAATTGTGGATCGCCGAGTAACCGAGTCTGTGAAGGTTTGGAAGTCACCTGAAGACTTACCATGAGTGATTGGGCGAGGTCTGTGTGACCTTAGCTCAAGGAGAATACGGTGAGGACTGTGTGTCCTCAGGTTTAAATACCTAGCCGCTCCAACCAGATGTACAACTAAGACAACAGTTGGAACTGGTCTACCAAATCATTGTCTTCACCAAGCTTACTGGTTCTATTTCCTCAACTCTTTCATTTCCTCATTTCAGTTGTTGTGTGCTTGTTCATATCTGTTTGAAGACTTTGACTGAAGACTTTCTCAATTTACTCAGTTCAATTTCTTCAGTCTGTCCGTCTTCATCCTGTGCTATCCTGTGTTTACGCTTTCTGTACTCTGTGCTTGTCTTCATTTCATCATGATGACTATGATTGTGTTCTGTTATGTTTACTTTTGAGTACTTATTCCGCTGCAAGTAGTTCTTTGCTAAGGAATTTCCTCACCAGCAAATTCCTCAGTGAAGAATTCATAAAATTCGCCTATTCACCCCCCTCTAGTCGACATAACGCACTTTCAGCTGCGTGATTGGCATAGTCATTTGGATCTTCAAAATGACTTGGTTGAGCACGTGTGGGATCACATATGCAACCAATAGATGTATTGGTTCATTTTATGTTCATTCAAGACAATTTTGATTTGATTGTAAAACTATTTTATTAGAGACAATTTTGATTGGGTTATAAAACTATTTTTATTTTCAAACAATTAATATTTGGACGTGCAAACTTGTTTTGATATGAAAATATGGGCATTTTAGGCCCTAACAGATATGATTGGGCAAACGGATGCGGCCGCGCGCTGGGCGCACGGCCACTGCATTCCATTACAGGCCCGGACACAACCCCATTTCCCTACCCAAACAGACAGAATCCGGGCAAAACGGACGTCCGTTTGGGGTCGCATGGTGGAGTTGGCCTTATAGCCCGCTTACATGGCAATTTTGCCTATGTGTGGAGGAGAGAGATATGAAAAAGTGAGGGGAGTTGGCTCTCATGCAAGAGCCTAGCTATATGAGAATTCCTAGGCCGATATAATAAATATGAAGAAAGAGATAGAGAGAAGATGAGAAAAAGTAGTACTCTTATAGCCAAGCACTTATAACTAACCTTATAGTATGAGTGGTTATAAGTGATGGCTATATACGACATGGCAACACCGTATAGCCAGTAGTTGGCTATACTATTAACCATGCTCTTGGCGAACATTGTGTTCCTCACTCGTGTTGCATGCCGTACATGGGGTTCGTGTGTGCAAGTGTGCCCGGATCCTGTTGTGGTCCCACGGCAACACGATCCTAAGAGCCGTGTGTCCGTTTGAATCAAAACAGGCATAAAAGACGGTCCAACACGCCGAGGTCAATGGACCAGTGTCCATCTTCTGTCCGCACGCGGCCCATTTCAGGCCCATATTTAGGTCACGTTTACGTCAACTCGGACGCACGCAATGCTCTCCCTTGTCCTCCTACTGCCCCACTAGTTGGTGGCACATTGGTCATTTCCCCTTTCCTCCCATCGACAACCATCACAACCGACCGCCCCCACCTTGTCGCAGCCGCCCAGTTCTGGTGACCAGGCCAGCTGCCCGCACCCCGATATCCCCAGCAGCATGCCACCCCTCGACGACCCCATACTCCGGCGGTGGTGGACTGTTTTCTCCGCTATCACAACACCCCAACTTCGATGACACTACCTCGCCTCCGTCGTCGGTAGCACCTCCTCCTCGCTCGCCGGTCACCGCCACGTTCGCCTCCACACCGACATACATGCTGCCCGGTCTTGGAGAGGCGTGAGGCTCTTCACCGGCCGACTTCTTCCATTGCACCCGCAAGGTGTTTGACGGTTTGCCGTAAGGTACAAATGGACTCCGATGATGAGTACTTTTTCAACAATTTCATTTGCGATTCGGATAATTCGCCATCCGATGATGAGGAGATTGTGGTTACTGCTTTGGTCGCCCATGAACACATTTGTAGGCAGTGGCTGATGTTAAGGGGCTCGATCCCAGGGCATACTCCAGTGTCGAATCGCAACGGAGAGAGTGTCCATAGCCTACTCTTGCAGGACTACTTCCAGTCCCCTGACCAGCTCTTCAAACACAACCTATTCCGGTGCCGCTTTCGGATGGTTAGACATGCGTTCAACCATATCCAGGAGGGGGTGGTGGCGTATGATAAAAACTTATCCTTCTCCCAATTTTTTTCTTTGGCAGATTTAGCAAACTTAGCACAAGTCAAGCAATCTTAACACAATTCAAGCAAGCATGCAGATAGTATATGAGCAGCAGAAAATAAAGCATGCACCTTGCAAGAATGTAAAGGGAAGGGTTTGGAGAATTCAAACACAATTGGAGACGCGGATGTTTTTGTCGTGGTTCCGATAGGTGGTGCTATCGTACATCCACGTTGACGGAGACTTCAGCCCATGAAGGGTAACGGCTGCGCGAGTTCACGGAGGGCTCCACCCAAGAAGAGTCCACGAAGAAGCAACCTTGTCTATCCCACCATGGCCGTCGCCCACGAAGGACTTGCCTCACTAGCAGTAGATCTTCATGAAGTAGGCGATCTCCTTGCCCTTACAAACTCCTTGGTTCAACTCCACAATCTTTTCGGAGGCTCCCAAGTGACACCTAGCCAATCTAGGAGACACCACTCTCCAAGAAGTAACAAATGGTGTGTTGATGATGAACTCCTTGATCTTGTGCTTCAAACGATAGTCTCCCCAACACTCAACTCTCTCTCACAGGATTTGGATTTGGTGGAAAAAAGATTTAAGTGGAAAGCAACTTGGGGAAGGCTAGAGATCAAGATTCATATGGTAGGAATGGAATATCTTGATCTCAACACATGAGTAGGTGGTTCTTTCTCAGAAAATGTAAGTTGGAAGTGTAGGTTCGTTCTGATGGCTCTCTCCACAAATGAAGAGGAGGTGGAGGGGTATATATAGCCTCCACACAAAAACTAACTGTTACACACAACTTGCCAATCTTGGTGGGACCGAATTGAGAAACTCGGTCAGACCGATTCAGTAAATCTAGTGACTGTTAGGATTTTCGGTGGGACCGACATGCAACTCAGTCGGACCGATATGGTTAGGGTTAGGGCATAACGTAATCTCGGTGAGACCGATTACACAAACTCGGTGGGACCGATTTTGGTAATAAGCTAACCAGAGAGTTGGTCAGGTAAACTCGGTGGGACCGGTTCGCTCATTTCGGTGGGACCGAAATGTTACGAAAAGGAAACAGAGAGTTTACGTTGCAATCTCGGTGGGACCGATTTCTCATCTCGGTGGTACCGAAACGTTATGAAGGGATAGAGAGATTACAATCCCATCTCGGTGAGACCGAGATCCCTATCGGTGAGACCGATTTGCCAAGGGTTCGTGGCAGTGGCTATGACATCCAAACTCGGTGGCGCCGGATAGGAAGAATCGGTAGGGCCGAGTTTGATTTTAGGTTTAGGTCATATGTGGATGTGGGAAAGTAGTTGAGGGTTTTGGAGCATGTCACTAAGCACTATGAAGCAAGAACCTCATTAAGCAACACCTCATCCCTCCTTGATAGTATTGGCTTTTCCTATAGACTCAATGTGATCTTGGATCACTAAAATATATAAAATGTAGAGTCTTGAGCTTTGAGCTTGAAGCAATGCTTTTGTCCTTAGTATTTTGAGGGGTCCACTTATCACATCCATGCCATGCCATTCATTGAGCTTTTCCTGAAATATTTAACTTGAAGTAGCATTAGCTCAATGAGCTATATGTTGTTAGGAATTACCAAAACCACCTAGGGATAGTTGCACTTTCAATCTCCCCCTTTTTGGTAATTTATGACAACATATAGATCAAAGCTTCGACAAATGATAATAAGAGTGAAAAACATTGTCGCTTTGAGAAGTATGTGATAAGCAAGAGCTCCCCCTAAATTTGTGCATAGTTTAAGATTTGCTTTGGACTGCAAATGCACAAAGAGTTAGGCTCATGGGTTACTCTTCCATGTCACATACATCTTAGTGGAGCGCTCAAAATGGTAATAATTAAATACATGCACTCATCACCAAGCAAAGTGAATGATCATATAAAGATAAGAAAAGGATAATGCCATCCAACAAGCATTAAGGTAGCATATGATCAATCACATGATCATCCAAGTATCACACAGACATAAAGTATCTCAAACAAGCAAAAGCAAACAAAGTTCAACCACCAAAATAGGAGAGAATAAAAGAAAACACTCTCTCTCGAAGCCTATGATCTATACATTTTTCTCCCCCTTTGGCAACAAGTTACCAAAAAGTTCCTAGAAAATGCGTAGTGTTATATCGTCTCTCAGGCTTGGTCTTTATGTGGTGGTGTAGAAATGTCTCCAAGGACGAAGGCTTCAGTTGATGTGGATGGAGCTGGTGGAGTAGGTGCTGGAGCTGGTTGCACAGAAGCTATAGCTGGTGCAGATGAAGTTGCTCTTGTGTCAGTCACTAGCACTGCAGCTGATCTCTGGCTCGTGGGCACTCTGGCAAAAGCATCTGTAGTTGTCTTGCCCTTCCTCTCCTGCATGTCATCCTAAAGTTGCTCAACAACAGACTGGATCTCAGTTACCTTCACATCCAAGTCATAGAACTTCTGCTCCATGATCCTCTCCAAACTCTCCTGGTTTTCAGTTAGGGTGGTCAACCCTTTCTCAATCCTTAGAGTGGATGCAATCAAGTAGCCAATCTGATCTTGCTTGCTCTTCAGGAAGTACTCAGATGCCTCATCAATTGTTGGCTTCTTGGCAGCTTTCTTAGTCCTTGCCTTCTCCTTCTTTGCTTGTGCTTGCACGGAAGATGGTTCATCTTCATCCATAACCACTTGGTTGTCCTCAAAATCTGGATATATGGGCATGTGTTCCTTGTCCAACAAGTATGTCCTTGTGCCCATCTTGGAGTTAATCTGCTCCTGGATCTGTGGGGCATACCCACAACTTCTCTTCTAATCTGCAGCAGTCCTCTTGATAGTTTCAACTATGAGGCTCATGACCTTGAACTTTTGTGGCACATCAAATAAGTGTAGCAGATTAATTACATGGCCTCTGATCATATTGTGATCACCTGACTTGGGCAAAAGAGTGTGCCTGAAGATCCATTTGATGGTTGGCAGCCCTGACAGAAGGTAATGTATCGATCCGAACTTGTGTGTTTCAACAACAGCATCTGGGATCTCCTTGTACATATGTGCCATAGTGTTGTGATCCATCTTCTTCATGTCATAGACATCCAATTCATCCTCTTTTTCCTCAGGTGCATTGATCAGATTGGCCCATTCTTCAATTGATGATTGGTACCTAGTACCTTCATACATCCAAACTATCCTGCCATCTGGATAAAAGTGTGCTGTGGAGTAGAATTGCATTATTAGCTCATCATTCCACTTTGTGAGCATCTGCCCAACAAAGTCTGCCAGTCCACAAGCATTGAAACTGTCATGCACACCAGGATAGTGCTCTTCATTTGCCTTGATGTATTTCTAGTCCACCCATCTCATATCACAAACAATTGGCTTCTTGTCAAGCAGCATTGTCTCATATAAATCATGTTGTTCCTTTGTATGGAACCTATAGTCCACAACAGTCCTTCTCCTAACAGCATAGGGATCTGTCAACCTCCACTGCCTGAGTCCTGCATCCTTTCTCAGCTTCATGTTCTCAGCTATAGGATGAGCATCATTATGATCTAGAATTTCAGGCTTCAATTTTCTTAAGACATGCTCTTCTTCATCTTCCTCTTCAGCAACAACTTCAGGCACTGGGGCCTTGTTCTTCTCAGCAGCTGATATGTTCCTGGTATTCCTCTTAGGTGCACTCTTGGGTTTGGAAGCAGCCTTGGGTGTTTCTTTGGGCTTTGATGATGCTGCCCCTGACCTGATGGCATCACCCATAAGCTTTTGAGCTTTGGGTGCTGGTGCAGCAACCTCTTCTTCTTCTTCCTCTTCCATCATGGAAGGATTCCCAACAACCTTGGCCATGGACTTCTTGACCCTTTCCTTCCTCTTCTTCTCAGTCACGTCTGGCTCTTTGGGATCAGATTTCTCAGTTTCCTTTAGTGGATCCTTTGACCTTCAGCATAGGAGTTCTTTTGGCTAGAATTTTCGTGTTCAGACCAGGCTTAGTGGCTGCAGCTGTGCCATATTCCTTCTTGACCACCTTTTTGGAAGTGGCTTCATCCTCTTCTGCCACATAATCTTCAGCCTCAGAGTATGAGGTTCTCTTCCTTCTGGCCCTGGTGGCAGCTTTGGGTAAGTTGCTTGGGGTGCTCCTGCTGCCATCATCTGAGGAACTGGAGGGACTAGTGCCCTCACTCATGTGAACCTGCTCCTCTGACTGGTTCTGGTTGTCACTTTGATCAGACATATTGCAAACACAGACAGCTGACCCTATGAATAGATATAGATGAGATAGAGGGGATGAGCATCACAAAATACAGAGGTTTTTGCAAAAAGAATGAGTCAAAAACTTAGTTTTATTTTCCATAGAAAGCATTTCGGATCTACCAATTTGTAAACTCGGTGATACTGAAGCAGCTTTTGGAACCTAAACTAGTGAACTCGGTCAGACCGACTCACAGTTTGGTGGCACCGAGACTGCTAGGGTTTCACAAAGTTCTGAACTCGGTCACACCGATTTGCAATTCTCGGTCAGACCGAGAATCACATGTGCAATGGCCTTAGCTGAATCGGTGGTATCGAGTTCTACAACTCGGTGGGTCTGAGATGGTTTCGGCGGAAACCTAACCCTAAATTTTCAATCCAAGCCTAATCTACGGAGTGTTTTGACTAGATAAGATAGTTTCAATCGTGGCAAGATTCATGGCGAACACAATGTGCTAGGAATCAGATAGGGATAGCACAATGATCAAGTCCATACCCTAGTTCGGTGATGGACTCTCTACGGTGGCAATGGCGGGGACAAATTCCGTTGAAGGCGATGGAGACCGGCGGCGGAGACCAGCGGCGGGAGGCAGCTGGCGACGAGGAGGACGATCCGAAGACCCTGGAGGCAGAGCGGGCTGAGCGCGGGCGAAGAGTTTCAGAGAAATTTCCAAAAAATTGCCCATGGATATATATAGCCCGACCCTGTCGGTGTGACCGAGTGGAACAACTCGGTGGCACCGAGATGCATAACTGCTAGCAGTTACAGCAACTCGGTGTGACCGAAATGTTCAAATCGGTTGCACCGAGATTGAAAACCTAGATCAACTTAGTGATCTCGGTATGACCGATATGGAAGAATCGGTCAGACCGAAACGCACAAAGAAGTTTTGGAAGTTTAAGTCCATGACGAATCGGGGACTCCGAGTGCTCGTCACACAGAGTGGTTCAAATCTGACTTGATCAATTTTTGTGATGTAGCATGAATAGAGTTTCAGTCAAGAAAAGCATAGATAGCTAGGGAAGGTTCTTAGGCATTCTTGTCCATCCACTTGGCAAAAGAGAAAGAAACCAAACAAGCAAAACTACAAGTGGATGTCCTCGAATGAGTAAAATATGCAACCAACATGCTCACACAATAAAATGTTAAATGAAATATGTGGCAAAGCATGCACAACCAATTCTAGCATCTATCAAGAAATTGGCGATGACTAGGTCATCTATATATGAGTATATTGACTTAGGAGTCAAATGAAAACATTTGATCATAGGTCATACTCATCGTTTAATCTCAAGTGGGGTTACCACTTTTACATAATGCATTGATGTGTTCACACCATTAGAGTTGCTTTAACTCAATTCTTAGAGTAAAGCTCCCCCTAGATGTGAGATCCCCCCTTAGAGGGATGAACTAACCTTGGGTTTTTTCGATGATGACTTCATGTAGGTGTTGAAGATGTGGATGCTCAAAGTTGATGTAGATAATTTGGAGCAATCCTTTGGAGTGAGTTGCACTTCCAATACCTACACGGGTTAGTTCCACAAGGAACAAACAAGGATATCCATAGACATAGAGTGATGCGCACACAAAATGATGTCTATGAAAGCATTAGGTTACCTTCTCCCTTGTCTTACCAACAAGAGGGTTTGTGACTCCTTGAACTAGTGCAAGATTTGGAAGTAGATTGCACTTGTCATTGCCAAAATGATGTGAGTGAAGTATGTTGGCGGAGTCACCCTCAAGAACTCTCTAGTTCTTCTTCTTCGGGATCCACATCATCTTGATGGGAATCCTTGGAGTTGTAGTCGTACTTGATGAAGTAGAACTTGACGTAGTCTTGGGAACCCACTTGACCAAGGCCTTGGGAGCTTCTTCAAATGCATCAATCTCCTCTTGAAGCTTATCCTTGCCTTTTTGCTTGTGGTCTTGTGGAGCAAGATCATCTTGAGCTTGTGTCCCTTTGAAGGAAGTAATATCATACTTCTCTTGTTGAGGGACAAACTTCGTCTTGGGGTATTGATCTTCTTCCCACTCAACTCCATTGGCATTGAACTTTCGTTCAAAACCAACACCTTGGTTCTTCCGGTGCCTTCCTTGCTTGCGCACAATTTCTTCGAATTGCTTACTTCCGGCAAGGCTCTTGTAAACACCTTTCTCTATAATTCCCTTCAATAAGCTATTTTCTTGCTCAAGTGTAACTTGGCTAAGAGAATCATTAGTGGAATTAAGAGAACTACTAGAAGCAACAACATTGGATTTAGCATGATTATTGTTACTACTAGAGGAAGAATCCTTCTTGTTCTTGTTACTAGACTTGACTAGAGGCATGTAAGTAGATAAGAGTAAACGCTTGGCAATATAAGAAGAACTTTTCGTACGAAGATCATCATTGATTGCCTTTAAGACCTCATGCTCTTGCTGAAGGTTGAGCTTTTCAAAGCGTAACTTCTCATGAGTCCTCAAAAGTTCTCGATGATCTTCTAAGATAGTTTCATGAGCTAACTTAAGAGTGTTTAGTTCTTTAGTTAGAATCTCAATCTTCTCCTTATCATTGTCATTCTTTTTATCTTGATTAGCATGATTAATTGACGTTTCATCATAGTATTCATCACTAGAGTTGTCAACAAGTAAATTATCATCACCTAACAAGTCATCTTCATCACTATTGAAATCAACATACTCGGGGTGTGTTACCTTTGGGCCTTTATCCATAAGCATCTTCCAAGTCCTTCATTTGGTGAATCAAATATGTCGTAGGAGTTGGTTGACACAAGTGCTAGACCGGCAACACCTTCATCTTGAGTATGTTCGGAGTCGGAGTGATAGCTTCTCTCAGAGTGATCTTCAGAGTCGGAACCGGATACCCATTCACCAACATGAGCTTGATGTCTTCGTTTTTTGTAGCTCCTTAATGACTTGTCCTTCCTTTCCGAATCCTTGCTTCTCCGGGATGTTCTTCGTTCATAATGATCATCTCAACTCCTTCTCTCTCTTGGCGGTGATTCTTCTCTTCTACTTCTCCTTTTTGGTGATTCTTCTCTTCTTTTGTAGGGAGCCGTACACTCATTGGAATAGTGCCCGGGTCTTCCACAATTGTAGCAATTACGCTCTCGACTAGAAGATCTTTTATCATTGTAGGACCTTGACTTGGAGCTTCTTTCCTTGCTTCTACTCTTGTAGTATTTGTTGAAGTTCTTCACCATTAGGCTCAATTCTTCATTGAAGGTTTGTTTCTCACTTGATGATGTAGGGGCTTCACATGAGGCTTTGTAATAACCACTTGACTTTGTTGTGGAGCTCCTCCTTATCCTTGAGTGACATCTCATGAGAAACAATTCTTCCAATGACTTCCGTTGGCTTGAGATTCTTGTAATTGGGCATCACTTGGATCAATGTGCACACGGTATCATATTTTCCATCCAATGCTCTTAGGATCTTCTTCATGATGAATTTGTCGGTCATCTCTTCACTTCCTAAGCCGGCAATCTCATTTGTAATGAGAGCAAGCCTAGAGTACATTTCAGCGACACCTTCACCATCTCTCATTTTGAACTTGTCAAGTTGACTTTGAAGCACATCCAACTTGAATTCCTTGACGGAGTCGGTACCTTCGTGCATATCAATCAAAGTGTCCCAAATTTCCTTTGCATTCTCAAGACGGCTGATTTGTTGAATTCTTCGGGGCATAATCCGTTGAAGAGGATATCACAAGCTTGAGCGCTATATTGCAACATCTTCAACTCATCTGCGCTAGCCTCACGGTTCGGGTCTCTCCCATCAAAGAATTCACCTTGCAAGCCAATACACACAATAGCCCAAACGGCGGGGTTATGTCCAAGAATATGCATTTTCATCTTATGCTTCCAACTAGCAAAATTAGTACCATCAAAGTAAGGACCTCTATGGTGGTAGTTTCCCTTACTAGACGCCATACTCTCCTAGGTTGTGAAACCAAGGCTATGACCACCAAAAGCTATGGAAATCAAAGCAAATGGAGACCAAAGCTCTGATACCACTTGTAGGATCGGAAGTATGTGATTAGACTACTTGACCAAACTAAAACTTTTCCTTTTCCCAATTTTAGTCTTTGGCAGATTTTAGCAAACTTAGCACAAGTCAAGCAATCTTAACACAATTCAAGAAAGCATGCAAGAGTATATGAGCAGCGGAAAATAAAGCATGCAACTTGCAAGAATGTAAAGGGAAGGGTTTGGAGAATTCAAACGCAATTGGAGACGCGGATGTTTTTGTCGTGGTTCCGATAGATGGTGCTATCGTACATCCACGTTGATGGAGACTTCAACCCACGAAGGGTAACAGCTGCACAAGTCGACGGAGGGCTCCACCCAAGAAGGGTCCATGAAGAAGCAACCTTGTCTATCCCACCATGGCCGTCGCCCACGAAGGACTTGCCTCACTAGCGGTAGATCTTCACAAAGTAGGCGATCTCCTTGCCCTTACAAACTCCTTGGTTCAACTCCACAATCTTGTCGGAGGCTCCCAAGTGACACCTAGCCAATCTAGGAGACACCACTCTCCAAGAAGTAACAAATGGTGTGTTGATGATGAACTCCTTGCTCTTGTGCTTCAAATGATAGTCTCCCCAACACTCAACTCTCTCTCACATGATTTGGATTTGGTGGAAAGAAGATTTGAGTCGAAAGCAACTTGGGGAAGGCTAGAGATCAAGATTCATATGGTAGGAATGGAATATCTTGGTCTCAACACATGAGTAGGTGGTTCTCTCTCAGAAAATGTAAGTTGGAAGTGTAGGTTCATTCTAATGGCTCTCTCCATGAATGAAGAGGAAGTGGAGGGGTATATATAGCCTCCACACAAAAACTAACCGTTACACACAACTTGCCAATCTCGGTGGGACCGAATTGAGAAACTCGGTCTGACCGATTCAACAAATCTAGTGACCGTTAGGATTTTTGGTGGAACCGACATGCAACTCGGTAGGACCGATATGGTTAGGGTTAGGGCATAACGTAATCTTGGTGAGACCGATTACACAAACTTGGTGGGACCAATTTTGGTAATAAGCTAACCAGAGAGTTGGTCAGGTAAACTCGGTGGGACCGGTTCGCTCATTTCGATGGGACCGAAATGTTATGAAAAGGAAATAGAGAGTTTACATTGCAATCTCGGTGGGACCGATCGCTCATCTCGGTGGTACCGAAACGTTACAAAGGGAAACAGAGAGATTACAATCCCATCTCCACTACTAGAAAAACCCCTACTAATGGCGCACCTAGTATGGCCATTAATGGCGCATCTGTGGTGCGCCACTAACAGCACGCCATTAGTAATTTTTACTAATGGCGCACCAGTGGTGCGCCATTAGTATCTGGTATACTAATGGCGCACCACTGGTGCGCCATTAGTATAGGCCACGGTGCGCCATTAGTATGCCGCCCAGGGGCCAGGTGCTTTGGATGCTAATGGCGCACCACAACTGGATGCGCCATTAGTAACCGCGGCATACTAATGGCGCACTTTCCTGTGATGCGCCATTAGTGATGCGCCATTTTGAATCTAGATCTGGATCGTGATTTTTTGCCAATTTTTTGCTCGTTTTTTTTGCTTGTTTTTTGGCACGACAATATTCTCAAATTTTGTTCCTGTTTTTGGATCTTGTTGCCATGGTCTTTTGCCGGAGAGGAGTTCGCCGGAGAGGAGGAGGAGGAGGTCGCTGGAGAGGAGGGAGGAGGAGCTCACCGGAGAGGAGGGAGGAGGAGCTCACCGGAGAGGAGGGAGGAGGAGCTCACCGGAGAGGAGGGAGGAGGAGCTCACCGAAGAGGAGGGAGGAGGAGCTCACCGGAGAGGAGGGAGGAGGAGCTCACCGGAGAGGAGGGGATTTTTTGCCTCACCGGAGAGGAGGGAGGAGGGAGAGGAGGGAGAGGAGCTCACCGGAGAGGAGGGAGAAGAAACCATGAGGGGAGGGGAGGGGAGGGGAGGGGAGGAGGGAGGAGGGAGGAGGAGGTCGCCGGAGAGGAGGGAGAAGAAACCATGAGGGGAGGGGAGGGGAGGAGGGAGGAGGGAGGAGGGAGGAGGGAGGAGGAGGTCGCCGGAGAGGAGGAGGAGGTCATCGGAGAGGAGAAGTATGGTGGAGGAGAGAAGGGAAGATGAAATGAAGAGAGGAGGAGAGGACCGGCCATATATACGGCATACTAATGGCGCACCGCGGGCAGGTGCGCCATTAGTAAGTTTTTTTATTTTTTGATTTATTTTGAATTTTGAAGGCGGGAAGATACTAATGGCGCACCACGGGCAGGTGCGCCATTAGTAATTTTTTTTATTTTTTTGATTTATTTTGAATTTTGAAGGCGGGAAGATACTAATGGCGCACCACGGGCAGGTGCGCCATTAGTAATTTTTTTTATTTTTTTGATTTATTTTGAATTTTGAAGGCGGGAAGATACTAATGGCGCACCACGGGAAGGTGCGCCATTAGTAATTTTTTTATTTTTTTGATTTATTTTGAATTTTGAAGGCGGGAAGATACTAATGGCGCACCATGGTCAGGTGCGCCATTAGTAAGTTTGAATTTTTTTGATTTTTTTGCCTCTCTAGATCTTAAAAGCCCCGTATCTTTTTTTCTGTTAGGTTTTTGAGGATTTTGGAAATGTTTAACGGGGTTCCCCCAGTTAAATTTGGATGTAACTTTTCGAGTAGATGATTTTTCATATAAAAAACTTTTTCATCCGAGTTAGTATGCAAAAGTTATGCCCATTTTTACAAATTCTCGCGAGATTTTGCAAATGAAGTCAAAATTCATATTTGCAAAGGCTGCCAACAACTAGGCCACATATCACATGGGAAACTTATTTTCTTTTATTTTTTTTGACATTTTTATCATTTTGTTTTATTTTTTTTAAAACTGAAAAGGCGATCCACTGGGGGGGGGTGCATTCGGTGGAAGTGGTGGCCAAGGTTACTAATGGCGCACCGTGGCATGGTGCGCCATTACTAGTTTAACTAGTAATGGCGCACCACACCCACGGTGCGCCATTAGTATGTTTGGACAGGCGCACTAGTTCAAAAAATTTTTTTTGGTACTAATGGCGCACCGTAGGCAGGGTGCACCATTAGTAGTTTCAACACTAATGGCGCATCAGAAGGTGGTGCGCCATTAGTATATACTAATGGTGCACCACATGTCTGGTGCGCCATTAGTGTCATTTCCATCTATAGCCCTTTTCCTAGTAGTGCTCGGTGAGACCGAGATACCTATCGGTGAGACCGATTTGCCTAGGGTGGCAGTGGCTATGACATCCAAACTCGGTGGCGCCGGATAGGAAGAATCGGTAGGGCTGAGTTTGACTTTAGGTTTAGGTCATATGTGGATGTGGGAAAGTAGTTGAGGGTTTTGGAGCATGTCACTAAGCACTATGAAGCAAGAACCTCATTAAGCAACACCTCATCCCTCCTTGATAGTATTGGCTTTTCCTATAGACTGAATGTGATCTTGGATCACTAAAATATATAAAATGTAGAGTCTTGAGCTTTGAGCTTGAAGCAATGCTTTTGTCCTTAGTATTTTGAGGGGTCCACTTATCACATCCATGCCATGCCATTCATTGAGCTTTTCCTGAAATATTTAACTTGAAGTAGCATTAGCTCAATGAGCTATATGTTGTTAGGAATTACCAAAACCACCTAGGGATAGTTGCACTTTCAGATAACTATTTTGAGTGGAAGGAGGATGCCCTAGAAAAATTGGCTTCTCTTCTTATCAAAAACGAACTACAGCTATTCGGATGCTTGCATACGGAGTACCCGGTGATCTCATTGATAAAATGTCCGAATGGGCGTGTCCACATTCCTATATTTCGTGTACAAGTTCTGCAAGGCTATGGTAGCAGTATTTGACTGGAGTGCTTTAGAGCACCAACTACTACAGATACAACCCGGTTGTTGGCGATCAATGCCAGTAGGGGCTTTTCGGGATTCTTGGTAGCATAGATCGTATGAATTGGAAGTGGAAGAAATGCCCTTCTACTTGGCAGGGGCAGTATAGGGGCCATGTGAAAGCTTGCACTATCATACTTGAGGTCGTGGCTTCACAAGATCTTTGGATTTGATACTCTTTCTTCGTCATGGCTGGCTCTCACAATGACATCAACGTGCTTCGGCGCTCTCCAGTGTTCGCAAGACTTGCTGAAGGCAACTGCCCAGAGGTCAATGCTGAGATCAATGGCCACCACTACAACAAAAGGTACTACCTAACTGATGGTATCTACCCTCAGTGGACTACTCTTGTCAAGACAATCCCCAATCCGATAGGAGAGAAGAGAAAGAGATTTGTCAAGCACAAGAGTGTGCTATAAAGGATGTGGAGCGTGCTTTTGGTGTTCTTCAATCTCGATGGGTCATTGTTCGGTATCTTGCTAGAACTTGGAGCACTAAGAAGTTGTGGGAGGTTGTCGGCGTTCTGGGAATGGGGGTCCCCAGACTTGCGTGCCTGTGGCTTGTAGCGTGGCTCAACTGGTGGCCCAGTACAGCCCGTCCTCACCAACCAAGCACTCAAGACCCTCGCGAGGGGCCAAGACTCGCAGGGCAGACGACCCAAGGCCTCCTTAGGGGCGGCCTCACCAGGCAGGCTCGCGAGGAGGCAGAGAGATCAAGGCAAGGGGTACCTCGCAAGGTTCCTGTCGGTGTCAAAACCGGCGGATCTCGGGTAGGGGGTCCCGAACTGTGCGTCTAGGCGGATGGTAACAGGAGACAAGGGACACGTTGTTTTTACCCAGGTTCGGGCCCTCTCGATGAAGGTAAAACCCTACTCCTGCTTCATTAATATTGATGATATGGGTAGTACAAGAGTAGATCTACCACGAGATCAGAGTGGCTAAACCCTAGAATCTAGCCTATGGTATGATTGTTCTTCGTCCTACGGACTAAAACTCTCTGGTTTATATAGACACCGGAGAGGGCTAGGGTTACACAGAGTCGGTTACAATGGGAGGAGATCTTCATATCGTATCGCCAAGCTTGCCTTCCACGCCAAGGAAAGTCCCATCCGGACACGGGACGGAGTCTTCAATCTTGTATCTTCATAGTCCGGGAGTCCGGCC
The DNA here is from genome assembly GCF_018294505.1 of Triticum aestivum. Taxonomy (NCBI): domain Eukaryota; kingdom Viridiplantae; phylum Streptophyta; class Magnoliopsida; order Poales; family Poaceae; genus Triticum; species Triticum aestivum. The sequence goes on along the minus strand of NC_057810.1, from coordinate 183,727,324 downwards.
AAAGGTCTTAGTCCGGCCATCCGGACACCCCCTAATCCAGGACTCCCTCAGTAGCCCATGAACCAGGCTTCAATGACGACGAGTCCGACATGCAAGTTGTCTTCGGCATTGCAAGGCGGGTTCTCCTGCAAATTCTCTGTATCCGTCGAATAGTGTCTGGCTTCTAGTGTGTGCTATCCTCCGCGGCTTTTGTGCCCCATGATGACCATCTTCCATGCGTCAAGCGAATGTGAAAAGCCAGGGGGTTTTCTTTTCACTCACCCCCCCGGTTGCATTAATGAGCCGCCCACAAAAGAGACGGGGATTTAGATCCAACTCGCACCATCTTCCCTCTGCGAGTCTTCATCAGAGCGCCTCTGACAGAGATCCATTCCAACATGGCCAGTCGATGTCGCTCCTCCTCTCGCTCCTCCAGCCCTCGGCCCGGAGATTGGGGGCGGTGCTCCGTCCCACATAGCAAGTTAGTAGTGCTTCAGTCCAAGGGGCTTCTTCCCCCAGCATATATGGTCCCCGTTCAGGCCGGGATTGCTGCCCATAGCGGCGGAGAGCAAGCGGAGGGCGTTCCCAACCCCTCTCAAGGAGAGCAGGTATGCCTAGTCCCTTATTTGATGAGAGGACTAGGATTTCCAATTCATCCGTTTCTCTGAGGGTTGCTAGAGTTCTATGGCCTCCAGCTACATAACCTCACGTCGGCCTCCATTCTGCACATCGCGGGCTTCGTGGCCCTCTGCGAGCTGTTCTTGGGTGTTGAGGCCCATTTCGCGCTGTGGAAGAGGTTGTTTTGCCTTGTGCCCCATTCTCAGGAGGGGTCTATTTATCAGGTGGGCGGAGCCAAACTATGGCACATCGCTGGGACTGGATATCTATCCGGCACCCCAAAGAGGGCGTCCGTAGACTGGCCCTCGGAGTGGTTTTATATAGATGACGTCCCCCTGCCGGACCCTGTACGGATCGGACTCCCCGAGTTCAATAATGCCCCGTTGAAGAAGAGCCTGAGTTGGCGCCCACGGAACCCTCAGAGGGAAGCTGACAGGGACGTCCTGTACCTGATGAGCCGGATAAGGTTGTTGGCTCACTCCGGACTGACCATGATTAAGGTCATGGCCGTATGCATTACGCGAGGGGTGCAACCGCTTCAATACAGAGGCCACCCCATGTGGGATTTCAACGGGGAGGATGACGCCACCCGGTGCGGTCGCAAGGGGCCAGATTCGGCCGCCACTTTAACGAGAATCTTATCCGCTTTGTACAAGGGGGAAGAGGAAGAATTCCTCCGTGTCAACCCGGAAGGCGGATTCTCTATGTACAATCCTCCTAGTTGGGTGAGCGGACACTTTCACTTGCCTGTCCGTTTGTGAAATTCCCGTAGTTGAGTACTTAGACTTAGTAATGTTCAAACGCAGGAGCTGCGCCAGGCTGTGAAGGAAATAAACAGCCTTGCTCCACAACCTGAGGACCCGGGACGGCCCCTCGATCCGGAATCCCAAGAAGATCCGGACTTATGCGTGGAGTTGATTGATGGAGTATTTCATCAGTTGAGCAAGAATAACTCCTTAGTGGCCATCACGGCCGACTATCCCGGACTACTTCCAGCCTCCAAGGTAACTAAGACCGAAGTCCCAGTATTCTAATGCTTTATCTTGCATGCCGTGTACTAACAATGTTTCGCAGGGTAAATCCTTGAGGCAGAAGGCCGAGCCCGCGGTGGGCAGCCAACAAGGGCCGCTGAATCCAAGCGGGCCAAAAAGAAGTGCGGACCGGATCGAGATTCCGGCGCAACGGTATGGCGTGCGGATTTAACGCCTAGGGTTTACACCCTTGAGTCTTACTAATGCTCATGATTTTCTTAGGAAGAAGAGAGCCCGCCAGACTATGTCCACCGGCCAAGGTTCGAGGCCGGGTCCGGAAGCGGAGACGGACACGGAACGCGCCTCGGGCGCTCCTCCGACAGAGGGCGCCGACGGGCTATCTGCCACCAATTCAGAGGTGGAGAGTGCCCTGAACCACAGGCGTCGCCGGACTATTCTTCGTGACGCGTGTTTTTCCCCAGAGGCGTTGGACGCCTTTAATACAGGAGATGCGTATCTCCGTGCTGCTCAAAATGGTCTAGCCAGAGCCACGGAGCAGTATGTGAAAGACATACAGGTGAGTAAAATTGAAGGTTATATATGTCAGTAGCCCCCGAGACTTGAAACAGTGAAGATAACTGTTTGAAGGATCATGTGCTATGCAGTGTCTTACAAAGAAGAACACGCAATTGTCCCAGGAGCTTGAAGAGTGCAAGGCTCAGCTCGAGGCCGCCTTGGCCACTTCAGAGAATGTCAAGGGGACGCCCGCAGGTAATATGTGCTTCGAAAGGTACCTCCGTTGTGAAATGCGGTAGGCGTGCAACCCTGACTATAATAATGAAGATGAGGCCGGAGTAAATCCGAACCAGCAACAACTCCTACGCCAACTAAAGGCTGGCGAGAATGTGCTGACGAGGGTGAGGCAAGAGAAGAACCAGCTTCAAGACGCCAATACCCAGCTAGGCGAGGAACTAAAAGATGTTCGTATTCAGCTGTCTTCTGCCGTGAAGGAGAATCGGCGACTTCGACGCGGCATTTTTAGTAAGTGCTTGAACGAATCTTCGAAAAAAGAATTCGGCGAGGAAGTCGATTGACAGAGCTTTGTCTGTAGGTCTGCTGACGGGTCGTCCGGCAGAGGAAATGCCCGGTTCATCGAGAGACCTTCTTCTCGAGCTGTTGCAACTACACGAGCAAGTTCAGCAGGAAATGCAAGGCGTCATCTAGGCTATGTGGCCATCCCTCTCCGTGCCCGAAGGCCTTGAGGAGCTTGCCAAGAAGCTGGAGGGAGTGCGGCAGGGCTTCCGGTTGTGGAAGATATCGACTTGCCTTCAAGGTGCCAGGGAGGCTTGGGCCATGGTGAAGACTCGGTACATGAAGGCTGACCCAAACCACATGGCCAAGGTCGGCCCTATAGGTCCGGGTGGAAAGGAGATCCCGGTCAGCTTGGCATATGGCCAGGTGGAGCTGGCTGCAAAGTATTCCCAACAGGACTGTAAATTAGACCGCCTGTTGGATGGCATTGAAGAAGAATATGCCGAGCCGGATTGTAGATCGTTTGTCATTGCTGACCTTTTCGCTTCGTCCTTTGGACCCTATAGTCCGGAGTGTGTCCGAATACCCTCTTGGTTATGTAAGAACTGGGGCATGCATGGAGACAAGGCGTAGGGGTCATAAGTGCTTTAGCAGACAAGTGCCCAACTAGTTATGTTATATTACATGGTTAGTAAGAAACATCTTCCAGAGAGAATAGTTCTGTTAGGGGTTCCTTTCCCTGGGAGGCATGCCCTAAAGTGCATGTCCAAACTGCCGGAAAGAGCAGAAAAGCATCTGGGGGCAAATGAATAAATACGAAAGATCATCTTTTAGTTCACCGACCGAATATTCCCTTAAGAACGCTAGCTTTCGGCTTCACCCAGTCTGAGGTACACATCTGGCTGACCCGGCAGTAATAATCGCAGAGGTGCTCCCTTTACCACCTAGCCGAACGGACGGGAACGTAGGGGTAAGCACATGAGCCATGCAACCCAGCTTGGGCAAAACTTAAGTCATATCGATGCATATAATGGTGTATAAAAGGTTCATACGGAAGCATCACACATGTTTGGGGCATGAGGCCCGTTTTATATAAACTTCTTGGTAGAGAAGCCCCCAGGTATTGTGAGCGCAGGTAGCGCATCTAGTGCGTGCGAATATTGCACATGCAAGCCCCTAAGGGCTTGTGAGAAAAAAAAGGGTAGGGAGAAGGAAAAAAATTCCGGACTGCCAAAAATAAAAATAAAAAATAAAACAAAGGGACGAGGGAAGGAGACGAACACGGAGTCCGGTGCTAGGCGTAGAACCTTCGTAGGTGTGCTGCATTCCATGGGTTCGGCTCGAGTCGGTTGTCCGATGCGCCTCGTAGACGGTATGATCCGCCGGTCAGTACTTGGTCGATGATGAAGGGGTCCTCCCATTTGGGCTTTAATTTATCCTTTTTCTTGTCCGACAGGCATAGAACTAGTTCGCCAATGTTATATGTGTTGGCCTGTACTTCTCTGCTTTGGTATCTTCGAGCCTGCTGTTGATAGAATGCGGAACGAGCCTTTGCCACATCGCGCTCCTCTTCCAATGCGTCCAAGCTGTCCTGCCGATCGAGCTCGGCTTCTCTTTCTTCGTACATGCGCACTCGAGGTGAGTCATGGATTATGTCGCATGGCAGTACTGCCTCTGCGCCGTATACCATAAAAAATGGTGTGAATCCGGTAGTGCGATTCGGCGTGGTCCGCAGCCCCCAGAGTACGGAGTCGAGCTCCTCTACCCAGTGCATGTCAAATTCCTTGAGGGATCACACTAGTCTGGGTTTGATGCCGCTCATAATGAGACCATTGGCCCGTTCGACTTGACCGTTAGTTTGAGGGTGATAGACTGAAGCATAGTCGAGCTTGATGCCCATGTTTTTGCACCAAAGTTTGACTTCATCGGCCGTGAAGTTTGTGCCGTTGTCGGTTATGATGCTGTGGGGGACGCCGTAACGGTGTACGACCCCGGATATGAAGTCTATCACTGGTCCGGATTCGGCCGTCTTTACAGGCTTGGCTTCTATCCATTTGGTGAATTTGTCCACCATGACCAGTAGGTATTTTTGCTTGTGGGTTCCTCCTTTAAGGGGTCCGACCATGTCAAGCCCCCAGACCGCGAAAGGCCAGGTAATGGGTATAGTTTGTAGGGCGGTAGGCGGCATGTGGCTTTGGTTGGCGAATAACTGGCAACCAACACATCGTTGCACTAAGTCCTGAGCGTCTGCCCGGGCCGTTGGCCAATAAAATCCGGTACGGAAGGCCTTGCTTACAAGGGCCCGGGCTGCGGCGTGGTGCCCGCCGAGTCCGGCATGAATTTCAGCCAAAAGGTCTCGCCCTTCTTCTTCGGAGATACACCTTTGAAGGACTCCGGTTGTGCTTTTCTTGTAAAGCTCTCCCTCGTGGACTTTGTAGGCTTTAGATCGCCGCACTATGCAGCGGGCCTCGTTTTGGTCCTCGGGAAGTTCCTGCCTAGTTAGGTAGGCTAGGAATGGTTCTGTCCAAGGGGCAATGACTGCCATTATTTCGTGGGCTGACGGCGTTGTTTCGTTGGCGTAGCCCCCAATTGTGTCAGAATGTTCGGTGAGGGGCAGTGTAGTTGTGTCCGGGCTATTGTTTCCGGATTCTCCTTCCCATGATACAGATGGCTTGAACAGCCTTTCTAGGAAGATGTTGGGAGGGACGGCCTCGCGCTTGGCGCCGATGCGTGCCAGCACGTCTGCTGCTTGGTTATTTTCCCGGGCTATGTGATGAAATTCGAGCCCCTCAAACCGAGCTGACATCTTTAAGATGGCGTTGCGGTAAGCTGCCATTTTCGGGTCCTTGGCGTCGAAGTCTCCATTTATTTGGGATATTGCGAGATTTGAATCCCCGCGGACCTCTAGGCGCTGAATGCCCATGGAGACTGCCATTCGGAGGCCATGTAAAAGGGCCTCGTATTCGGCTGCGTTGTTCGAATCCGTGTACATTATCTGAAGTACGTATTGGACTGTGTCCCCGGTTGGGGACGTCAGAACGACGCCAGCCCCCAGGCCAGCCAACATTTTGGAGCCGTCGAAGTGCATGATCCAGTTGGAGTATGCGCCGTATTCTTTAGGGAGTTCGGCTTCAGTCCATTCGGCGATGAAGTCGGCCAAAACCTGCGACTTAATAGCTCGCCTTGGCTTGTAGGTTATGTCGAACGGGAGGAGCTCGATGGCCCATTTGGCAATCCGGCCCGTTGCGTCGCGGTTGTTTATAATGTCATTAAGGGGTACTTCGGATGCCACTGTTATGGAGCACTCTTGAAAGTAGTGTCGCAGCTTCCGGGATGCCATGAACACCGCGTATGCTATCTTTTGATAATGCGGGTACCGTGACTTGCATGGAGTTAGCACAGTGGACACGTAGTACACTGGTTTTTGGAGGGGGAACTTGTGTCCGTCCGCTTCTCGTTCGACGACGAGCACCGCGCTTACAACTTGATGGGTTGCCGCGATGTATAATAGCATTGGTTCGCCCGTGTTGGGCGCGGCCAGGACCGGATTTGTTGCCAATATGGCTTTTATTTCTTCGAGTCCGGCCGTGGCGGCCTCCGTCCACTCGAAGTGGTCGGTGCGCCGCAGGAGGCGATAGAGGGGTAATGCCTTTTCTCCTAAGCGGGAGATAAAGCGGCTTAGAGCCGCCACGCATCCTGTCAGTTTTTGTATTTGTTTGAGGTCCTTTGGGGTATCTAATTGTGACAGAGCTCGGATCTTGGCTGGGTTTGCTTCAATTCCTCTACCGGATACGATGAAGCCCAGGAGCTTTCCGGCTGGTACGCCGAAAACGCATTTTTCCGGGTTGAGCTTAATGTCATATGTTCGGAGATTGTCGAACGTGAGCCTCAAGTCGTCTACTAGAGTATCGACGTGTTTTGTTTTGACGACCACGTCATCTACGTATGCTTCGACTGTTTTGCCGATCTGGTTGGCCAGACATGTCTGAATCATGCGCTGATATGTTGCGCCGGCGTTTTTGAGCCCGAAGGGCATCGTGTTGAAGCAGAATGGGCCGTATGGGGTGATGAATGCCGTTGCGGCCTGGTCTGACTCTGCCATCTTGATTTGATGGTAGCCAGAGTATGCATCGAGGAAACACAATGAGTCGTGTCCTGCGGTGGCGTCGATGATTTGATCAATTCGGGGGAGTGGGAAAGGGTCCTTTGGACAGGCCTTGTTTAGGTCTTTGAAATCGACACATAGGCGCCAAGATTTGTCCTTCTTTGGTACCATCACCAGGTTTGCTAGCCAGTCCGGATGTTTTATGTCTCTGATGAATCCGGCTTCCAGCAGTTTTGCTAGCTCCTCTCCCATGGCTTGTCTCTTAGGTTCGGAAAAGCGCCGTAGGGTCTGCTTGACGGGTTTAAACCCTTTTATGATGTTCAGGCTGTGCTCGGCCAGCCTGCGTGGGATTCCTGGCATATCCGAGGGGTGCCAGGCGAAAATGTCCCAATTTTCTCGCAGAAAGTCTCTGAGTGCGGCGTCTACATCGGGTTTTAATTGTGCCCCGATGGAGGCCGTTTTTGTAGGGTCCGTTGGATGGACTTGGAATTTGACTATTTCGTCCGCTGGTTTAAAAGAGGTGGACTTGGATCTCTTGTCTAGTATCACATCGTCCCTGTCCACCGTAGAGCGCAACGCCGTTAATTCCTCGGCCGCTAGGGCCTCAGATAATGCCTCCAGGGCCAGTGCGGCTGTCTTGTTTTCAGCGCGGAGCGCTATGTCCGGATCACTTGCGAGAGTGATGATTCCGTTGGGCCCGGGCATTTTGAGCTTCATGTACCCGTAATGGGGTATGGCTTGGAAAATTGTAAATGCTTCTCGCCCTAGCAGAGCGTGGTAGCCGCTGCTGAACGGGGCCACTTGAAACGTGACCTCCTCGGATCTGTAATTGTCCGGCGTGCCGAACACCACATCCAGTGTGATTTTTCCTGAACAGCACGCTTCCCGGCTTGGGATTATTCCCCTAAAAGTTGTGTTGCTTCGCTCAATGCGGCTCCAGTCAATTTCCATTTTTCGCAGGGTTTCCTCGTAGATGAGGTTGAGTCCGCTGCCGCCATCCATGAGTACCTTTGTAAGTCGGAAGCCGTCCACTATCGGACTGAGGACCAATGCGGCTGGTGCTCGGGCTGTCCGGAATTTAGGTTCGTCACTGGCATTAAAGGTGATAGCCGTGTCACTCCATGGGTTTATTGTTGCTACTTGGTAGACTTCGGCGAGGTTGCGGAGCGTTCGTTTCCTTGCATTGTTTGATGTGAAGGTCTCGAAGACTGTCGACACCGTACTGGGGAGGTATTCTTCGGGTGCTGGAGTTAAAAGCTCCTCGCCACTTCTGGCCACCTGCCGTAGTATCCAACATGCTCTGAGGCTGTGCGTTGGTGTGGCTTTCCCTGAATTATGAATTTTACAGGGTCCATTGAGCCATCCTTCCAATACGGTCCCGTACCCTGTAGAGGGTTTTTGTTTTTTGATGTTTGGCTCAGATGCCTGGCGATAATGCGCCCTTTTGTTTCGGACTCGTGTTATATTCGGGGCCGGATTGTCCCAGAATTTATCTTCGGTTTTCCGAACGCTTTCAGTCGCACAGTACTTTCGTACTATGGATGTCAAGTCGGCGAATCGTGTAATTTCGCGGCGACTTATGGCGTTGAGGATTCCGATGTCCGTGCAGTTGTTAAAGAAGAGTGAAATTGCTTCTTTCTCACGGCAGTCCTTTATCCTGTTCATAACCAGGAGGAATCTGGCCCAGTAGTGGTGTACTGTTTCTCCGGACTCTTGCCGTATTAGGGATAAATCCCGTATAGTTGGGTGGGCGGGTGGAAATAAATCCGGAACCCTGCCCGATGTAAGATTCAGGGGCCGAGCGGTTTCCGAATTCGGAAGCTTGCTTTCTCGGATATTATTCAATGAATCGGGCCTGCTGCCTGACTTTAGGTTCAGGGTTTGGGCGACATCCTCCCCTCCGCGGGTATCCGGCTTGGAGGGATCGGGAATCCGGACGCATCTGGTCCTTAGGGCGGGCGAAGACTCGCCGCATTGTTCTTCCACCACTTCGACGTGGTGGGTAATCTGGGGAGAGTCAATCTCTCTCTGATCAGGTTTAAGCCCAATCTGGTCGTAATCAGTAGCGACTCCCAGGGCCGCGATGCGATCCAAGAGTTCGTTCAGGGAGAAGAGCTCCATCGGATCTAACTGCTCGGCGAGCTCCGAGCTGATGTGAAGATTGCTTTCGATGGCCCGAGAGGTCATCGTTGGCGCGGCGGCCGGACTGGCGGTCATCAAAAACCTGCCTAGCCGGAGAGTTTGGCCGACAGCCAAAGCTCCTTTAGCAACGACGCCGTCTTTAAAGACGAGATGTAGCATCCTTCCTGATGGTGACGACACAGCGGAACTCTCAATGAAAGCACCAATGTCGGTGTCAAAACCGGCGGATCTCGGGTAGGGGGTCCCGAACTGTGCGTCTAGGCGGATGGTAACAGGAGACAAGGGACACGATGTTTTTACCCAGGTTCGGGCCCTCTCGATGGAGGTAAAACCCTACTCCTGCTTGATTAATATTGATGATATGGGTAGTACAAGAGTAGATCTACCACGAGATCGGAGTGGCTAAACCCTAGAATCTAGCCTATGGTATGATTGTTCTTCGTCCTACGGACTAAAACTCTCCGATTTATATAGACACCGGATAGGGCTAGGGTTACACAGAGTCGGTTACAATGGGAGGAGATCTTCATATCGTATCGCCAAGCTTGCCTTCCACGCCAAGGAAAGTCCCATCCGGACACGGGACAGAGTCTTCAATTTTGTATCTTCATAGTCCGGGAGTCCGGCCAAAGGTCATAGTCCGGCCATCCGGACACCCCCTAATCCAGGACTCCCTCAGTTCCCATGACGCAAGCCATGAAGATCGAGGCCAGGCGGGCGCCAGCCGACGCAGTGTCCTCGTTTCCTCTTTGGTACAAAGGGGGCAAGCGCATGCTCGGAGTACCGAGGCATCAGGCAAAGGTTTCCTTATCGGTGCAACGAGACCAAGACCAGCAGGACGGCAGGACGGAGGTCACCGTGGAGCCCAAGGCGTCATCATCACCAGCACCTTTGGTAGTCGAAGACCACCTTTAGTCAGGATAGCTTATACTAGCTGTCCCCTTTCGAAATGGACATTGTTGGCTCCCTTCCCACTTAATATTTGGGAAGAGGACCAGGGCCTCTATAAATAGGGCTAGCCACCACAGTAGATGAGAGAGAGATAAGTTCATCCGCACACCACACCACCACAAGAACACCTCTCCTCGCGAGGCTGTTCTTCCCCTGTACTGTTCATCATCAGCCCAAGAGGCAATCCACCACACCACACACTGGATTAGGGTATTACACCACAACGGTGGCCCGAACCAGTATAAACCTTGTGTCTCTCGTGTTGTTCATTGATCTAGCTTAGAATTGCGGTGAGGTTGTGGGCGCGTTTCGGTAGGGAGAGATCTTCGTGTGCACCCTAGAGTTTGAACCTTAAGGATTTTGCCGGAACCCGATATCCGACATTTGGCGCGCCAGGTAGGGGTGCGCCGGAGCTCTTCCTTCCGTCGGCCCGTTCTCCACCAACACCGCGCTTCACCCTCATGGCGGACAACGTGCCTCCGGCTCCGTCGGCCGGTGCCAACACTGGGGCCAAGGGGCTCCGAGCCTTGGCCCCCGCCGTACGGCAGGTGCAGTGGCCGCACAAGTTCAAGCCAGAGATGCTGCTGCGCTATGACGGCGCGGCGGACCCGCTGGCTTTCTTGCCGGCATACGAGGAGGCGACGACAAGGTCATGGCTGAAATTACAAGTGCTCCCTGGGTGGTTTTGGTAATTAATGTCAACATATCTCTTGTTGGACTAAAACTTTTACCTAGTATGTTTCAGATAAGTTCAACAATGAAGTGGCATGGACTAGAGGATGTGGAACCCCTTCAAGATTCTAAGGACAAAGGATCGGCTCAAGCTCCAAGAACAAGACTCTACATTTTCTATTTTAGTGATCCCAGATCACATTGAGTCTATAGGAAAAGCCAATACTATCAAGAAGGGATGAGGTGTTGCTAAATGGCTTGTGTTGGTGTCAAAACCGGCGGATCTCGGGTAGGGGGTCCTGAACTGTGCGTCTAAGGCTAATGGTAACAGGAGACTGGGGACACGATGTTTTACCCAGGTTCGGGCCCTCTCAATGGAGGTAATACCCTACTTCCTGCTTGATTGATCTTGATGATATGAGTATTACAAGAGTTGATCTACCACGAGATCGTAGAGGCTAACCCTAGAAGCTAGCCTATGGTATGATTGTTGTTGTCCTACGGACTAAACCCTCCGGTTTATATAGATACCAGAGGGGGCTAGGGTTACATAGAGTCGGTTACAGAGAAGGAGATCTACATCCGAATCACCAAGCTTGCCTTCCACGCAAAGGAGAGTCCCATCCGGACACGGGACATAGTCTTCAATCTTGTATCTTCATAGTCCAACAATCCGACAAAAGTACATAGTCCGGCTTTCCGGATACCCCCTTATCCTGGAATCCCTAAGTAGCCCCCGAACCAGGCTTCAATGACGATGAGTCCGACCCGCAGATTGTCTTCGACATTGCAAGGCGGGTTCCTCTCCAAATCCAGAGTACCTATCGTGGCGAACAGTGTCTGGCCTCCACTAATGTCGTACTTCTCGTCTTCTGTGCTTCAATAATGGCTATTCCCACGTGTCAAGTGAATATGAGAAGTCGGGGCATTTTTACATTTGCCACCCTGACCCTGTAAGCCAACCGTCTATTTGAAGAGGCGGGGATCCTCAGATCCAAATCACACCATCTTCCTCCCAGCAAGCATCCAAAAGCGCGTGCCCGGGAAAAGCCATTCCATCATGGCTGGTCGCCGAAGCTCCTCCTCTCCCACCCCTAGATCTAAGCCAGCGATTGGGAAAAGTGTTCTGTCCGTCATAGCCGATTAGTGGAGTTGCAGACCCAGGGGTTCCTCCCACCTGCATACATGGTCCCCGTACGAGATGGACTAGCCACCTATAATGGCGGGGAGCAGGTGGAGAACTTTCCGAACCCATCTAGAGGGGATCGGCTATACCTTGTCCCATATTTGCTGAGGGGGCTTGGGTTTCCAATCCACCCATTCCTCCGTGGGCTCCTGGAGTTCTACGGTCTCCAGCTACACAACTTCACTCCTTCCTCCATACTGCACATCGCAGGGTATGTTGCCTTCCGCGAGCTCTTTCTGGGCTGCAAAGCTCATTTCGAGCTATGGAAGAGGCTATTCTGCGTCGTCCCTCGTAATCAGGGGGGATCTATATAACAAGTGGGTGGAGCCGAAATATGGCGCATCGCCCAGGCCGGATACCTGTCCGACACTCCAAAGAAGACATCCGAAGATTGGCCCTTGGAGTGGTTTTATGTAGATGACATTCCCCTTCCGGACCCAGTCCGGACAGGCCTTCCCGAGTTTACCAATGCCCCGTTGAAGAAACGCCAAAACTGGCGCCCGTGGAGCCTCCAGGAGGAAGACGACAAAGAGGTCCTCTATCTGATGGGCAGGATAAAAATTCTAGCCAAATCAGGATTGACAATGATAGAGGTTATGTCAATACGCATAATGCGGGGGGTGCAGCCACTTCAATATCGGGGGAAACCCATGTGGCATTACAACGGAGAAGACAATGCCACCCGCTGCGGCCGTAAAGGTCCGGACTCTGCCACCGCATTGGCGAAAATATTGTCCAATTTGTACAAAGGGGAAGAAGAGGAGTTCCTCCGGATTAAGCCGCAGGATGGATTTTCCATGTACAACCCCCAAGCTGGGTAAGCTGTCATCCTTACCCGATTCTATTCATACCTGTGTCCTTCAACACCAATCATTTTATCTTGCTATTTTCAAATCAGGAACTGAGAAGGGCCGTGGAAGAGTTCAACAACCCACCTCCGCGGCCAGAGGATCCCGGCCGGGCTCTCGACCCCAGACTTGAAGAAGATCCGGATATATCCCTGGAGCTTGTAGAGAGGACATTTTATCAAGCAAGCCGTGACGACGCTTTAGTGGCCATCCTTGTTGTTTATCACGGGCTGCTCCCGGTGTCAAACGTAAGTAAAGCCAGAGCCCTGAGTTCCGAATTATGCCGTACCTTGTTGGGGAACGTTGCAGAAAACAAAAATTTTCCTACGGTTTCACCAAGATCAATCTATGAGTTCATCTAGCACCGAGAGAGAGGAGTGCATCTACATACCCTTGTAGGTCGAGCGGAAGCGTTCAAGAGAACGAGGTTGAGGGAGTCATACTCGTCATGATCCAAATCACCGGAGATCCTAGCGCCGAACGGACGGCACCTCCGCGTTCAACACACGTACGGAGCGGTGACGTCTCCTCCTTCTTGATCCAGCAAGGGGGAAGGAGAGGTTGATGATGATGGCTCCAGCAGCAGCACAACGGCGTGGTGGTGGTGGAACAGCAGCACTCCGGCAGGGCTTCGCCAAGCACGCGACGGAGGAGGAAGAGGTGTAGCAGGGGGAGGGGGCGCCAGGACTTCAGGGTGCGGCTGCCCCTCTCCCCCCTCCCTTTATATAGGCCCCCAGGGGGGGCGCCGGCCCTGGGAGATTCAATCTCCCAAGGGGGCGGCGGCCAAGGGGGAGGAGTGCCCCCCAAGGCATGTGGTGCGCCCCCCCCCCCACCCTAGGGTTTCAACCCTAGGCGCAGGGGTGGGCCTAGGGGGGTGCACCAGCCCACTATGGGCTGCCTCCCCTCCCACTTCAGCCCATGGGGCCCTCCGGGATGGGTGGCCCCACCCGGTGGACCCCCGGCACCCTTCCGGTGGTCCCGGTACAATACCGGTGACCCCTGAAACTTTCCCGATGGCCGAAACTCGACTTCGCATATATAATTCTTTACCTCCGCACCATTCCAGAACTCGTCGTGACGTCCGGGATCTCATCCGGGACTCCGAACAACTTTCAGTTTGCTGCATACTAATATCTCTACAACCCTAGCGTCACCGAACCTTAAGTCTGTAGACCCTACGGGTTCGAGAGACACGTAGACATGACCGAGACGGCTCTCGGCAATAACCAACAGCGGGATCTGGATACCCATGTTGGCTCCCACATGCTCCTCGATGATCTCATCAGATGAACCACGATGTCGAGGATTCAAGCAACCCCGTATATAATTCCCTTTGTCAATCGGTATGTTACTTGCCCGTGATCCGATCGTCGGTATCGCAATACCTCGTTCAATCTCGTTACCGGTAAGTCACTTTACTCGTACCGTAATGCATGATCCCGTGACCAGACACTTGGTCACTTTGAGCTCATTATGATGATGCATTACCGAGTGGGCCCAAAGATACCTCTCCGTCATACGGAGTGACAAATCCTAGTCTCGATCCGTGTCAACCCAACAGACACTTTCGGAGATACCCGTAGTATACCTTTATAGTCACCCAGTTACGTTGTGACGTTTGGTACACCCAAAGCACTCCTACGGTATCCGGGAGTTACACGATCTCATGGTCTAAGGAAAAGATACTTCACATTGGAAAAGCTCTAGCAAACGAACTACACGATCTTGTGCTATTCTTAGGATTGGGTCTTGTCCATCACATCATTCTCCTAATGATGTGATCCCGTTATCAATGACATCCAATGTCCATAGTCAGGAAACCATGACTATCTGTTGATCAACGAGCTAGTCAACTAGAGGCTCACTAGGGACATGTTGTGGTCTATGTATTCACACGTGTATTACGATTTCTTGGATAATACAATTATAGCATGAATAAAAGAAAATTATCATGAACAAGGAAATATAATAATAATCCTTTTATTATTGACTCTAGGGCATATTTTCCAACAGTCTCCCACTTGCACTAGAGTCAATAATCTAGTTACATTGTGATGAATCGAACACCCATAGAGTTCTGGTGTTGATCATGTTTTGCTCGCGGAAGAGGTTTAGTCAACGGATCTGCGACATTCAGATCCGTATGTACTTTGCAAATATCTATGTCTCCATCTTGAACATTTTCACGGATGGAGTTGAAATGACGCTTGATGTGCCTGGTCTTCTTGTGAAACCTGGGCTCCTTGGCAAGGGCAATAGCTCCAGTGTTGTCACAGAAGAGAGTTGATCGGCCCCGACGCATTGGGTATGACTCCTAGGTCGGTGATGAACTCCTTCATCCATATTGCTTCATGCGCTGCCTCCGAGGCTGCCATGTATTCCGCTTCACATGTAGATCCCGCCACGACGCTCTGCTTGCAACTGCACCAGCTTACTGCTCCACGATTCAACATATACACGTATCCGGTTTGTGACTTAGAGTCATCCAGATCTGTGTCGAAGCTAGCGTCGACGTAACCCTTTACGACGAGCTCTTCGTCACCTCCATAAATGAGAAACATGTCCTTTGTCCTTTTCAGGTACTTCAGGATATTCTTGACTGCTGTCCAGTGTTCCTTGTCGGGATTACTTTGGTACCTTCCTACCAAACTTACGGCAAGGTTTACATCAGGTCTGGTACACAGCATGGCATACATAATAGATCCTATGGCTGAGGCATAGGGGATGACACTCATCTCTTCTTTATCTTTTGCCGTGGTCGGGCATTGAGCCGAGCTCAATCTCACACCTTGCAATACAGGCAAGAACCCTTTCTTGGACTGATACATATTGAACTTCTTCAATATCTTATCAAGGTATGTGCTTTGTGAAAGACCTATGAGGCGTCTCCATCTATCCCTATAGATCTTAATGCCTAATATGTAAGCAGCTTCTCCAAGGTCCTTCATTGAAAAACACTTATTCAAGTAGGCCTTAATGCTGTCCAAGAATTCTATATCATTTCCCATCAAAAGTATGTCATCTACATATAATATGAGAAATGCTACAGAGCTCCCACTCACTTTCTTGTAAACGCAGGCTTCTCCATAAGTCTGCATAAACCCAAATGCTTTGATCATCTCATCAAAGCGAATGTTCCAACTCCGAGATGCTTGCACCAACCCATAAATGGATCGCTGGAGCTTGCATACCTTGTTAGCATTCTTAGGATCGACAAAACCTTCCGGCTGCATCATATACAGTTCTTCCTTAAGATAGCCGTTAAGGAATGCCGTTTTGACGTCCATCTGCCATATCTCATAATCATAGTATGCGGCAATTGCTAACATGATTCGGACGGACTTCAGCTTCGCTACGGGAGAGAAAGTCTCATCGTAGTCAACCCCTTGAACTTGCCGATAACCCTTAGCGACAAGTCGAGCTTTATAGATGGTAACATTACCATCCGCGTCCGTCTTCTTCTTAAAGATCCATTTGTTTTCTATCGCTCGCCGATCATCGGGCAAGTCTGTCAAAGTCCATACTTTGTTTTCATACATGGATTCTATCTCGGATTGCATGGCTTCAAGCCATTTGTTGGAATCTGGGCCCGCCATCGCTTCTTCATAGTTCGAAGGTTCACCGTTGTCTAACAACATGATTTCCAGGACAGGGTTGCCGTACCACTCTGGTGTGGAACGTGTCCTTGTGGACCTACGAAGTTCAGTAGCAACTTGATCCGAAGTACCTTGATCATCATCATTATTTCCTCTCAGTCGGTGTAGGCACCACAGGAACATTTTCCTGAGCTGCACTACTTTCCGGTTCAAGAGGTAGTACTTCATCGAGTTCTACTTTCCTCCCACTTACTTCTTTCGAGAGAAACTCTTTTCCAGAAAGGATCCGTTCTTGGCAACAAAGATCTTGCCTTCGGATCTAAGGTAGAAGCTATACCCAATGGTTTCCTTAGGGTATCCTATGAAGACGCATTTTTCCGACATGGGTTCGAGCTTTCCAGGTTGAAGTTTCTTGACATAAGCATCGCATCCCCAAACTTTTAGAGACGACAGCTTAGGTTTCTTCCCAAACCATAATTCATACGGTGTCGTCTCAACGGATTTAGACGGTGCCCTATTTAAAGTGAATGTAGCTGTCTCTAGAGCGTATCCCCAAAATGATAGCGGTAAGTCGGTAAGAGACATCATAGATCGCACCATATCCAATAGAGTGCGATTACGATGTTCGGACACACCATTATGCTGAGGTGTTCCAGGCGGCGTGAGTTGTGAAACGATTCCACATTTCCTTAAGTGCGTACCAAATTTGTGACTTAAATATTCTCCTCCATGATCTGATCGTAGGAACTTTATCTTTCGGTCACGTTGATTCTCTACCTCATTCTGAAATTCCTTGAACTTTTCAAAGGTCTCAGACTTGTGTTTCATCAAGTAGACATACCCATATCTACTTAAGTCATCAGTGAGAGTGAGAACATAACGATATCCTCCGCGAGCCTCAACGCTCATTGGACCGCACACATCAGTATGTATGATTTCCAATAAGTTGGTTGCTCGCTCCATTGTTCCGGAAAACGGAGTCTTGGTCATTTTTCCCATGAGGCATGGTTCGCATGTGTCAAATGATTCATAATCGAGAGACTCTAAAAGTCCATCAGCATGGAGCTTCTTCATGCGCTTGACACCAATGTGACCAAGGCGGCAGTGCCACAAGTATGTGGGACTATCGTTATCAACCTTACATCTTTTGGTATTCACACTATGAATATGTGTAACATTACGTTCGAGATTCATTAAGAATAAACCATTGACCAGCGGGGCATGACCATAAAACATATCTCTCATATAAATAGAACAACCATTATTCTCGGATTTAAATGAGTAGCCATCTCGTATTAAACGAGATCCAGATACAATGTTCATGCTCAAAGTTGGCACTAAATAACAATTATTGAGGTTTAAAACTAATCCCGTAGGTAAATGTAGAGGTAGCGTGCCGACGGCGATCACATCGACTCTGGAACCATTCCCGACGCGCATCGTCACCTCGTCCTTCGCCAGTCTCCGCTTATTCCGCAGCTCCTGCTGTGAGTTACAAATATGAGCAACGGCACCTGTATCAAATACCCAGGAGTTACTACGAGTACTGGTAAGGTACACATCAATTACATGTATATCAAATATACCTTTGGTGTTGCCGGCCTTCTTATCCGCTAAGTATTTGGGGCAGTTCCGCTTCCAGTGACCCTTCCCCTTGCAATAAAAGCACTCAGTCTCAGGCTTGGGTCCATTCTTTGACTTCTTCCCGGCAACTGGCTTACCGGGCGCGGCAACATCTCTTGCCGTCCTTCTTGAAGTTCTTCTTACCCTTGCCCTTCTTGAACTTAGTGGTCTTATTGACCATCAACACTTGATGTTCTTTCTTGATTTCAACGTCTGCTGACTTCAGCATTGAAAATACTTCAGGAATGGTCTTCACCATCCCCTGCATATTGTAGTTCATCACAAAGCTCTTGTAGCTTGGTGGGAGCGACTGAAGGATTCTGTCAATGACCGCCTCATCCGGGAGGTTAATGTCCAGCTGGGACAGGCGGTTGTGCAACCCAGACATTTTGAGTATGTGCTCACTGACAGAACTATTTTCCTCCATCTTACAACTATAGAACTTGTCGGAGACTTCATATCTCTCGACCCGGGCATGAGCTTGGAAAACTAGTTTCAGCTCCTCGAACATCTCATATGCTCCGTGTTGCTCAAAACGCTTTTGGAGCCCCGGTTCTAAGCTATAAAGCATGCCGCACTGAACGAGGGAGTAATCATCAGCACGAGACTGCCAAGCATTCATAATGTCTTGGTTCTCTGGGACGGGAGCGTCACCTAGCGGTCCTTCTAGGACATATGTTTCCTGGCAGCTATGAGGATGATCCTCAGGTTCCGGACCCAGTCCGTATAGTTGCTGCCATCATCTTTCAGCTTGGTTTTCTCTAGGAACGCGTTGAAGTTCATGTTGACATGAGCGTTGGCCATTTGATCTACAAGACATATTATGCAAAAGTTTTAGACTAAGTTCATGATAATTAAGTTCATCTAATCAAATTATTTAATGAACTCCCACTCAGATTCGACATCCCTCTAGTCATCTAAGTGTTACACGATCCAAGTCGACTAGGCCGTGTCCGATCATCACGTGAGATGGACTAGTCATCGTCGGTGAACATTCTCATGTTGATCGTATCTTCCATACGACTCGTGTTCGACCTTTCGTCTCCGTGTTCCGAGGCCATGTCTGTACATGCTAGGCTCGTCAAGTTAACCCTAAGTGTTTTGCATGTGTAAAACTGTCTTACACCCGTTGTATGTGCACGTAAGGATCTATCACACCCGATCATCACGTGGTGCTTCGAAACGACGAACTTTAGCAATGGTGCATAGTTAGGGGAGAACACTTCTTGAAATTTTTGTAAGGGATCATCTTATTTACTACCGTCGTTCTAAGTAAACAAGATGCATAAACGTAATAAACATCACATGCAATTATAATAGTGACATGATATGGCCAATATCATATAGCTCCTTTGATCTCCATCTTCGGGGCTCCATGATCATCTTCGTCACCGGCATGACACCATGATCTCCATCATCATGATCTCCATCATCGTGTCTTCATGAAGTTGTCACGCCAACGACTACTTCTACTTCTATGGCTAACGCGTTTAGCAATAAAGTAAAGTAATTTACATGGCGTTCTTCAATGACACGCAGGTCATACAAAAAAATAAAGACAACTCCTATGGCTCCTGCCGGTTGTCATACTCATCGACATTCAAGTCGTGATTCCTATTACAAGAACATGATCTCATACATCACAATATATCATTCATCATTCATCACAACTTCTGGCCATATCACATCACATGACAATTGCTGCAAAAACAAGTTAGACGTCCTCTAATTGTTGTTGCATCTTTTACGTGGCTGCAATTGGGTTCTAGCAAGAACGTTTTCTTACCTACAAATAACCACAACGTGATCTTGTCAACTTCTATTTACCCTTCATAAGGACCCTTTTCATCGAATCCGCTTCAACTAAAGTGGGAGAGACAGACACCCGCCAGCCACCTTATGCAACTAGTGCATGTTAGTCGGTGGAACCGGTCTCATGTAAGCGTACGTGTAAGGTTGGTCCGGGCCGCTTCATCCCACAATACCGCTGAAGCAAGATAAGACTAGTAGCGGCAAGCAAGTTGACAAAATCTACGCCCACAACAAAATTGTGTTCTACTCGTGCAATAGAGAACTACGCATAGACCTAGCTCATGATGCCACTGTTGGGGAACGTTGCAGAAAATTAAAAATTTTCCTACGGTTTCGCCAAGATCCATCTATGAGTTCATCTAAGCAACGAGTCAAGGGAGATGCATCTACATACCACTTTGTAGATCGCAAGCGGAAGCGTTCAAAAGAACGGGGTTGAACTAGTCGTTCTCGTCGTGATCCTATCACCGGAGATCCTAGCGCTGAACGAACGGCACCTCCCCGTACAACACACGTACGGTCAGCGAGACGTCTCCTCCTTCTTGATCCAGCAAGGGGGAGGGAGAGGTTTGATGAAGATCGAGCAGACGACGGCGTGGTGGTGGATGCAGCAGGGATCCCACGAGGGCTTCACCAAGCGTCTGCGGGAGGGAGAGGTGTAGCAGGGGGAAGGGAGGCGCCAAGTGCAAGGGTGCGGCTGCCCTCCCTCCCCCTCTATATATAGGGTCCCAGGGGGGGGGGCGCCGGCCCTAGGAGATGGGATCTCCTAGGGGGGCAGCGGCCAAGGGGGGTGCCTTGCCCCCAAGGCAAGTGGAGGCACCCCCTCCCCTAGGGTTCTCAACCCTAGGCGCAGGGGGGCCCAAGGGGGGGCGCACAGCCCACCAGGGGTGGTCCTCCCACTTCAGCCATGGGGCCCTCCGGGATAGGTGGCCCCCACCCGGTGGACCCCCGGGACCTTTCGGTGGTCCCGGTAACAATACAGTGACCCCCGAAACTTTCTCGATGGCCGAAACTCGACTTCCCATATATAACTCTTTACCTCCGAACCATTTCGGAACTCCTAATGACGTCCGAGATCTCATCTGGGACTCCGAACAACTTTCGGTTTGCTGCATACTAATATCTCTACAACCCTAGTGTCGGTGTCAAAACCGGCGGATCTCGGGTAGGGGGTCCCGAACTGTGCGTTTAGGCGGATGGTAACAGGATACAAGGGACACGATGTTTTTACCCAGGTTCGGGCCCTCTTGATGGAGGTAAAACCCTACTCCTGCTTGATTAATATTGATGATATGGGTAGTACAAGAGTTGATCTACCACGAGATCAGAGAGGCTAAACCCTAGAAGCTAGCCTATGGTATGATTGTTGTTCGTCCTATGGACTAAAACTCTCCGGTTTATATAGACACCGGAGAGGGCTAGGGTTACACAGAGTCAGTTACAATGGGAGGAGATCTTCATATCATATCGCCAAGCTTGCCTTCCACGCCAAGGAAAGTCCCATCCGGACACGGGACGAAGTCTTCAATCTTGTATCTTCATAGTCCGGGAGTCCGGCCAAAGGTCATACTCCGGCCATCTGGACACCCCCTAATCCAGGACTCCCTCAGTAGCCCCTGAACCAGGCTTCAATGACGATGAGTCCGGTGCGCAAGTTTGTCTTCGGTATTGCAAGGCGGGTTCTTCTCCAAATTCCATGTACCTGTCGGATAGTGTCCGGCTTCTGGTGCGTGTTGCTCTCCTCAGCTTCTGTGCCCAATAATGACCATCTTCCACGTGTCAAACGAATGCGAAAAGCCAGGGTTTTTTTTCTTTCACCCCCCCGGCCGGGTAAATGAGCCGCTCATAAAAAGAGGCGGGGATTTAGATCCAACTCACACCACCTTCCCCCCGCGAGTATTCATCAGAGCGCTTTCGACAGAGATCCATTCCACCATGGCCGGCCGAAGCAGCTCCTCCTCTCGCCTCTCCAGCCCTCGGCCCGGAGACTAGGAGCGGTGTTCCGTCCCGTATAGCAAGCTAGTAGTGCTTCAATCCAAGGGGCTCCTCCCCCCAGCATATATGGTCCCAGTTCGATCCGGGACTGCCACCTATAGCGGCGGAGAGCAGGCGGAGAGTGTCCCCAATCCCTCTCAAGGAGAGCGGGTGTGCCTAGTTCCTTATTTAATAAGAGGACTCGGATTTCCAATTCATCCGTTTCTCCGAGGCCTACTGGAGTTCTACGGCCTCCAGCTACACAACCTCATGCCCGCCTCCATACTGCATGTTGCGGGCTTCGTGGCCCTCTGCGGGCTGTTCTTGGGCATCGAGGCCCACTTCGCGCTGTGGAAGAGGTTGTTCTGCCTTGTGCCCCGCTCTCAGGAGGGGTCAATTTATCAAGTGGGCGGAGCCGAACTATGGCGCATCGCCGGGACCGGATATCTATCCGGTACCCCAAAGAAGGCGTCCGAGGACTGGCCTTCAGAATGGTTTTATATGGATGACGTCCCCCTGCCGGACCCTATACGGACCGGCCTCCCTGAGTTTAATAATGCTCTGTTGAAGAAACGCCTGAGCTGGCGCCCACGGAACCCTTAGAGGGAAACGGACAGGAACGTTCTTTACCTGATGAGCCGGATAAGATTGTTGGCTCATTCCTGATTCACCATGATCGAGGTCATGGCCACATGCAATATGCGGGGGTTGCAGCCGCTTCAGTACAGAGGCCACCCCATGTGGGATTTCAACGGGGAGGACGACGCCACCTGGTGCGGTCGCAAGGGGACGGATTCGGCTGCCACTTTAACGAAGATTTTATCCGCTTTGTACAAGGGAGAAGAAGAGGAATTCCTCCGGGTCAACCCACGGGGTGGATTCTCCATGTACAGTCCTCCAAGCTGGGTGAGCGAACATTTTCACCTGCCTACCTGTTTTCATATTCCCATAATGTAGTACTCAGCCTAGTAAATCTAACGCAGGAGCTGCGCCAGACTGTGAAGGAGATAAGCAGCCCTCCTCCCCAACCCGAGGACCTCGAGCGGTCCCTCGATCCGGACTCCCAAGAGGACCCGGATTTATGTGTGGAGCTAATTGATGGGGTGTTTCATCAACTGAGTAAGGACAATACCTTAGTGGCCATTACGGCCGACTATCCTGGGCTACTTCCATCCTCAAAGGTAACCGAGACTGAAATCCCAGTACTTTCAAGAGGATCCATCCGTGCTTTAGTTTGAATGCCGTAAACCAATAGTGTTTCATTTTGCAGGGGAAATCCTTGAGGTGGAGAGCCGAGCCCGCGGTGGGCAGCCAACAAGGGTCGTTGAAGCTAGGCGGGCAAAAAATAAGTGCGGACCAGATCGAGATTCCGGCGCAATGGTACGGCGTGCAAATTAACTCCCAGGGTTTATGCCTTCAAGTCACACTAACACTCATGCTCTCCTCAGGAAGAAGAGAGTCCGCCGGACTATATCCACCGGCCAGGCTTCAAGGCCGGGTACGAAAGTGGAGGCGAACATGGGGCGCGCATCGGACGTTCCTCCGACAGAGGACGCAGACAGGCTTTCTGCCACCAATTCAGAGGTGGAGAGTGCCATGAACCACAGGCGTCTCCGGACTGTTCTTCGTGACGCATGTTTTTCCCAAGAGCCGTTGGACGCCTTTAATACGGGAGATGCGTACCTCCGTGCCGCTCAAAATGGTCTAGCCAGAGCCATAGAGCAGTATGTGAAAGACATACGGGTAAGTAAATCTGATGGTTATATATGTCAGTAGCCCCCGAGACTTGAAACAGTTAAGATAACTATTTAAGGATCATATGTTATGCAGGATCTTACAAAAAGAACACGCAACTGTCCCAGGAGCTGGAAGAGTGCAAGGCCCAACTCGAGGCCGCACTGGCCGCTTCAGATAGTGCCAAGGGGACCCCCCAGGTAATATATGCTTCGAAAGATAATTCCGTTGTGAAGTGCGGCATGTGTGCAATTCTGACGATAACAGTGCAGATGGGGCCGGAGTGAATCCGGACAAGCAACAACTCCTACGCCAACTAAAGGCTGGCGAGAGCGTGCTGACGAGGGTGAGGCAAGAGAAGAACAAACTTCAAGACGCCAATACCCAGCTGGGCGAGGAACTAAAGGATGTTCGTGCTCAGCTGTCTGATTCCGTAAAGGAGAATCGGCGACTTCGACGCGGCATTTTTAGTAAGTGCTTGAACGAATCTTCGAAAAAAGAGTTCGGCGAGGAAGTCGATTGACAGAGCTATGTCTGTAGGTATGCTGACAGGTCGTCCTGCGGAGGAAATGCCCGGTTCAGCGGGGGACCTTCTTCCCGAGCTGTTGCAACTGCACGAACGAGTTCGGCAGGCGATGCAAGGCGTCGTCCAGGCTATGTGGCCATCCCTCTCCATGCCCGAAGGCCTTGGAGAGCTTGCAGAGAAGCTGAAGGGAGTGCGGCAGCGCTTCCGGTTATGGAAGATATCGGCCTGCCGTCAAGGTGCCAGGGAGGCCTGGGCCATGGTGAAGACTCGGTACACGAAGGCTGACCCAAACCACATGGCCAAGGTCGGCCCTGTGGGGCCCGATGGGAAGGAGATCCCTGTCAGTTTAGTGTATGGCCAGGTAGAGCTGGCTGCCAAGTATTCTCAACAGGACTGTAAATTAGACAGCCTGTTGGATGGTATTGAAGAAGAATATACCGAGTCAAATTGACTATGTAATTTAAAATGACATGTAAAATGCCTTCTAGCCGGATTGTAGATCGTTTGTCATTGCGGACCTTTTCGCTTCAACCTCTGGACCCGATAGTCCGGAGTGTGTCCGAATACCCTCTCGGTTATGTAAGAACCGGGGCATGCATGGAGACCAGGCGTAGGGGTCATAAGTGCTTTAGCAGACAAGTGCCCAACTAGTTATGTTATATTACATGGTTAGTAAGAAACATCTTCCAGGGAGAATAGTTCCGTTAGGGGTTCCTTTCCCTGGGAGGCATGCCCTAAAGTGCATGTCCGAACTGCGAGAAAAAGCAGAAAAGCATCTGGGGGCAGATAAATAAACAAGAAAAATCATCTTTTAGTTCACCGACCGAATATTCCCTTAAGAACGCTAGCTTTCGGCTTCACCCAGTCTGAGGTACACATCCGGCTGACCCGGCAGTAACAATCGCAGAGGTGCTCCCTTTACCACCTAGCCGAACAAACGGGAACGTAGGGGTAAGCACAGGAGCCAGGCAACCCAGCTTGGCCAAAACTTAAGTCATATCGATGCATATAATGGTGTATAAAAGGTTCATGCGGAAGTGTCACACATGTTTTGGGCATGAGGCCCGTTTATATAAACTTCTGATAAAGAAGCCCCCAGGTATAATGAGCGCGGGTGGCGCGTCAAGTATGTGCGAACACCGCGCAAGCAAGCCCCTAAGGGCTTGGGAGAAAAAGGTAGGGGGAAGGAGAGAAATACCAGGCAGCTAATTTGAAAAAAATAAAATAAGAAAAGGGACAGAGGAAGGAGACGAACACGGAGTCCGGCGCTAGGCGTAGAATCTTCGTAGGCGTGCTGCGTTCCATGGGTTCGGCTCGAGTCGGTTGTCCGATGCGTTTCGCAGACGGTACGCTCCACCAGTCAGGACTTGGTCGATTATGAAGGGACCCTCCCATTTGGGCTTTAGTTTGTCCTTTTTCTTGTCCGGCAGGCGTAGAACTAGTTCGCCAACGTTATAAGTTTTGGCCCGTACTTCTCTGCTTTGATATCTTCGAGCCTGCTGTTGATAGAATGCGGAACGGGCTTTTGCCACGTCGCGCTCCTCCTCCAATGCGTCCAAGCTGTCCTGCCGATCGAGCTCGGCTTCTCTTTCTTCGTACATGCGCACGCGAGGTGAGTCATGAATTATGTCGCAGGGCAGGACTGCCTCTGCGCCGTATACCATAAAAAATGGTGTGAATCCGGTAGTGCGATTCGGCGTGGTCCGCAGCCCCCAGAGTACGGAGTCGAGCTCCTCTACCCAGTGCGTGTTAGATTCCTTGAGGGATCGCACTAGTCTGGGTTTGATGCCGCTCATGATGAGACCGTTGGCTCACCCGACTTGACCGTTAGTTTGTGGGTGATAGACTAAAGCATAGTCGAGCTTGATGCCCATGTTTTTGCACCAGAGTTTAACTTCGTCGGCCGTGAAGTTGGTGTCGTTGTCAGTTATGATGTTGTGGGGGACGCCATAACGGTGTACAACCCCGGATATGAAGTCTATCACCGGTCCGGATTCGGCCGTCTTTACAGGCTTGGCCTCTATCCATTTGGTGAATTTGTCCACCATGACCAGTAGATATTTTTGCTTGTGGGTTCCTCCTTTAAGGGGTCCAACCATGTCAAGCCTCCAGACCGCAAAAGGCCAGGTAATGGGTATGGTTTGTAGGGCGGTAGGCGGCATGTGGCTTTGGTTAGCGAATAATTGGCAACCGACGCATCACTGCACTAAGTCCTGAGCGTCTGCCCGGGCCGTCGGCCAATAAAATCCGGTACGGAAGGCCTTGCTTACAAGGGCCCGGGCTGCGGCGTGGTGCCCACCGAGTCCGGCATGAATTTCAGCCAGAAGATTTCGCCCTTCCTCTTCGGAGATACACCTTTGAAGGACTCCGGTTGTGCTTTTCTTATAAAGCTCTCCCTCGTGGACTTTATAGGCTTTAGATCGCCGCACTATGCAGCGGGCCTCGTTTTGGTCCTCGGGAAGTTCCTGCCTAGTTAGGTAGGCTAGGAATGGTTCTGTCCACGGGGCAATGACTGCCATTATTGTGTGGGCTGACGGTGTTGTTTCGTTGGCGGAGCCACCAACTGTGTCAGAATGTTCGGTGAGGGGTAGTGTGGTTGTGTCCGGGCTGTTGTTTCCGGACTCTCCCTCCCATGATTTGGATGGCTTGAAAAGCCTCTCTAGGAAGATGTTGGGAGGGACGGCATCGCGCTTTGCGCCAATGCGTGCCAACACGTCTGCTGCCTGGTTGTTCTCCCGGGCTATGTGGTGAAATTCGAGCCCCTCAAACCGAGCTGACATCTTTAAGACGGCGTTGCGATAAGCTGCCATTTTCAGATCCTTGGCATCTAAGTCTCCATTTATTTGGGATATCGCGAGGTTTGAATCCCCGCGGACCTCTAGGCGCTGAATGCCCATGGAGACTGCCATCCAGAGACCATGTAGAAGGGCCTCGTATTCGGCCGCGTTGTTGGAGTCCGTGTACATTATCTGAAGTACGTATTGGACTGTATCTCCGGTTGGGGACGTCAGAACGACGCCAGCCCCCAGGCCAGCCAACATTTTGGAGCCGTCGAAGTGCATGATCCAGTTGGAATATGCGCCGTACTCTTTAGGGAGCTCGGCTTCAGTCCATTCGGCGATGAAGTCGGCCAAAACCTGCGACTTAATAGCTCGCCGTGGCTTGTAAGTTATGTCGAACGGAAGGAGCTCAATGGCCCATTTGGTAATCCGGCCTGTTGCGTCGCGTTTGTTTATAATGTCATTAAGAGGTACTTCGGAGGCTACTGTTATTGAACACTCTTGGAAATAGTGTCGCAGCTTCCGGGATGCCATGAACACCGCGTATGCTATCTTTTGATAATGCGGGTACCGTGACTTGCATGGAGTTAGGACAGTGGACACGTAGTAAACTGGTTTTTGGAGAGGGAACTTGTGTCCGTCCGTTTCTCGTTCGACAACAAGCACCGCGCTTACAACTTGATGGGTTGCCGCGATGTATAATAGCATTGGTTCGCCCGTGTTGGGCGCGGCCAGGACCGGATTTGTTGCCAATATGGCTTTGATTTCTTCGAGTCCGGCCGTGGCGGCATCCGTCCACTCGAAGTGTTCGGTGCGCCGTAGGAGGCGATAAAGGGGTAATGCCTTTTCTCCTAAGCGGGAGATAAAGCGGCTTAGAGCCGCCACGCATCCAGTCAATTTTTGTATTTGTTTGAGGTCTTTTGGGATATCCAATTGTGACAGAGCTCGGATCTTGGCTGGGTTTGCTTCAATTCCTCTACCGGATACGATGAAGCCCAAGAGCTTTCCGGCTGGTACGCCGAAAACGCATTTTTTCGGGTTAAGCTTAATGTCATATGCTTGGAGATTGTCGAATGTGAGCCTCAAGTCGTCTAGTAGAGTTTCGACGTGTTTGGTTTTGACGACCACGTCATCTACGTACGCTTCAACTGTTTTGCCGATCTTGTTGGCCAGACATGTCTGAATCGTGCGCTGATATGTTGTGCCGGCGTTTTTGAGCCCGAAGGGCATCATGTTGAAGCATAATGGGCCGTATGGGGTGATGAATGCCGTCACGGCTTGGTCTGATTCTGCCATCTTGATTTGGTGGTATCTAGAGTATGCATCTAGGAAACACAATGAATCGTGTCCTGTAGTGGTGTCGATGATTTGATCGATGCGGGGGAGGGGGAAGGGATCCTTTGGGCAAGCCTTGTTAAGGTCCTTGAAATCGACACATAGGCGCCAGGATTTGTCCTTGTTTGGTACCATTACCATGTTTGCTAGCCAGTCCGGATGTTTTATATATCTGATGAATCCGGCCTCCAATAGTTTGGCTAGTTCCTCTCCCATGGTCTGTCTCTTGGGTACGGAGAAGCACCGAAGAGTTTGTTTGACTGGCTTGAATCCTTTTAGGATATTTAAGCTGTGCTCAGCCAGCCGGCGTGGGATTCCTGGCATGTCTGAGGGGTGCCAGGCAAAGATGTCCCAATTATCCCGTAGGAATTCTCGCAGTGCGGCGTCTACATCGGGGTTTAATTGTGCCCCGATGGAGGCCATTTTTGTAGGGTCCGTTGGATGGACTTGGAATTTGACTATTTCGTCCGCTGGTTTAAAAGAGGTGGACTTGGATCTCTTATCTAGTATCACATCGTCACTGTCCACCATGGAGCGCAACACAGTTAGTTCCTCGGCCGCTAGGGCTTTGGATAATGCCTCGAGGGCCAGTGCGGCTGTCTTGTTTTCGACGCGGAGTGCTGTGTCCGGATCACTAGCTAGAGTGATGATTCCGTTGGGTCCGGGCATTTTGAGCTTCATGTACCCGTAATGGGGTATAGCTTGAAAAATTGTGAATGCTTCTCGCCCTAACAGAGCGTGGTATCCACTGCTGAACGGGGCCACTTGAAATGTGACCTCCTCAGATCTGTAATTATCCGGCGTGCCGAACACCACATCCAGTGTGATTTTCCCTGAACAGCACGCTTCCCGGCTTGGTATTATTCCTCTAAAGGTTGTGTTGCTTCGCTCAATGCGGCTCCAGTCTATTTCCATTTTTCGCAGGGTTTCCTTGTAGATGAGGTTCAGTCCGCTGCCGCCGTCCATGAGTACCTTTGTAAGCTGGAAGCCGTCCACTATCGGACTGGGGACCAATGCGGCTGGTGCTCGGTCTGTCCGGAATTTAGGTTCATCACTGGCATTAAAGGTAATAGCCGTGTCACTCCATGGGTTTATTGTTGCTACTTGGTAGACTTCGGTAAGGCTGCGGAGCGTTCGTTTCCTCGCATTGTTTGATGCGAAAGTCTCGAAGACTGTTGACACCGTACTGGCGTTTATGGGGTGGTGCTCTGCGGATTCTGGAGTTAGAAGCTCCTCTCCACTTCTGGCCACCTGCCGGAGTATCCAACATGCTCTAAGGCTATGAGTTGGTGTGACTTCCCCTGAACTATGAATTTTGCAGGGTCCATTGAGCTATCCCTCCAGTACGGTCCCATACCCTGTAGAGGGTTTTTGTTTTTTGCTGTTTGGCTCAGGTGCCTGGCGATAATGCGCCCTTTTGTTTCGGACTGGGATTGTATTCAGGGCCGGATTGTCCCAGAATCTAGTTTCGGTTTTCCGAACGCTTTCTGTCGCACAGTACTTTTGTACTATGGATGTCAAGTCGGCGAAGCGTGTAATTTCGCGGCGACTTATGGCGTTGAGGATTCCGATGTCCGTGCAGTTGTTACAGAAGAATGAAATTGCGTCTTTCTCACGGCAGTCCTTTATCCTGTTCATAACCAGGAGGAATCTGGCCCAGTAGTGGTGTACTGTTTCCTCGGGCTCTTGCCGTATATGGGATAGATCCCTTATATTTGGGTGGGCGGGTGGATTTAAATCCGGAACCTCGCCCGATATAAGACTTAGGGGCCAAGAAATTTCCGAATTCGGAAGCTTGTTTTCTTGGACGTTATTCAATGAATCAGGCCTGCTGCCTGACTTTAGGTTCAGGGCTTGGGCAACATCCTCCCCTCCGCGGATGTCCGGCTTGGAGGGGTCGGGAATCCGGACACATCTGGTCCTTAGGATGGGCGAAGATTCGCCGCATTGTTCTTCCACCACTTCAACGTGGTGGGTGACCTGGGGAGAGTCGATCTCTCTCTGATCGGGTTTAAGCCCAATCTGGCCGTAATCTGTAGCGACTCCCAGGGCGGCGATGCGATCCAAGAGCTCGTTTAGGGAAGAGAGCTCCATCGGATCTAACTGCTCGGCAAGTTCCGAGATGATGTGGAGATTGCTTTCGATGGCCCGAGAGGTCATCGTCGGCGCGGCGGCCGAACAGGCGGTCATCAAAAAACTGCCTAGCCGGAGAGTTTGGCCGACAGCCAAAGCTCCTTTAGCAACAGCGCCGTCTTTAAAGACGGGGTGCGGCATCCTTCCTGACGGTGACGACACAGAGGAACTCTCAATGAAAGCACCAATGTCGGTGTCAAAACCGGCGGATCTCGGGTAGGGGGTCCCGAACTATGCGTCTAGGCGGATGGTAATAGGAGACAAGGGACACGATGTTTTTACCCAGGTTCGGGCCCTCTCGATGGAGGTAAAACCCTACTCCTGCTTGATTAATATTGATGATATGGGTAGTACAAGAGTTGATCTACCACGAGATCAGAGAGGCTAAACCCTAGAAGCTAGCCTATGGTATGATTGTTGTTCGTCCTACGGACTAAAACTCTCCGGTTTATATAGACACCGGAGAGGGCTAGGGTTACACAGAGTCAGTTACAATGGGAGGAGATCTTCATATCGTATCGCCAAGCTTGCCTTCCACGCCAAGGAAAGTCCCATCCGGACACGGGACGAAGTCTTCAATCTTGGATCTTCATAGTCCGGGAGTCCGGCCAAAGGTCATAGTCCAGCCATCCGGACACCCCCTAATCCAGGACTCCCTCACCTAGCGTCACCGAACCTTAAGTGTGTAGACCCTACGAGTTCGGGAGACACGTAGACATGACCGAGACGGCTCTCCGGTCAATAACCAATAGCGGAATCTGGATACCCATGTTGGCTCCCACATGCTCCTCGATGATCTCATCGGATGAACCATGATGTCGAGGATTCAAGCAACCCCGTATATAATTCCCTTTGTTAATCGGTATGTTACTTGCCCGAGATTCGATCGTCGGTATCCCAATACCTCGTTCAATCTCGTTACCGGCAAGTCACATTACTCGTACCGTAATGCATGATCCCGTAACCAGACACTTGGTCACTTTGAGCTCATTATGATGACACATTACCGAGTGGGCCCAGAGATACCTCTCCGTCATACGGAGTGACAAATCCCAGTCTCGATCCGTGTCAACCCAACAGACACTTTTGGAGATACCCGTAGTATACCTTTATAGTCACCCAGTTACGTTGTGACGTTTGGTACACCCAAAGCACTCCTACGGTATCTGGGAGTTACACGATCTCATGGTCTAAGGAAAAGATACTTGACATTGGAAAAGCTCTAGCAAACGAACTACACGATCTTGTGCTATGCTTAGGATTGGGTCTTGTCCATCACATCATTCTCCTAATGATGTGATCCCGTTATCAATGACATCCAATGTCCATAGTCAGGAAACCATGACTATTTGTTGATCAACGAGCTAGTCAACTAGAGGCTCACTAGGGACATGTTGTGGTCTATGTATTCACACGTGTATTACGATTTCCTGGATAATACAATTATAGCATGAATAAAAGAAAATTATCATGAACAAGTAAATATAATAATAATCCTTTTATTATTGCCTCTAGGGCATATTTCCAACATACCTTAAGCGCACATGTTGTATCTTTGCAGAGACGATCATCCGGACGCCGTGCCGAGCCCACGGGGGCTCAGAAGTAAGGGACATCCGGTTCGGGCAGGCATAAGAGGAAGGCGGTTAGAACCGAGATGCCGGGGCAGAGGTACAAATTAAACTTGCTCTGCGATTAACTTTGCCAAAATGTGACAGTTTGCATTGTGTCCTGGCAGAAAAAACATCCGCCGGACTACATCCGGATCCCCTGCCGATCATGCCTCAAGAAGCCGGATTGCTGAATCGGATTCACGGGTGGAGGCTGATGTGGGGGCAGTGCTGACTTTCCCTCCCACAGAGGATGCTGACATGCCTTCCACTTCAAACTCTGAAGTGAGGAGCGCCATGAATCATCGGCGCAGACGGGCCGTACTCCGCAATGGTATTTTCTCCGAGGAGGCTTTTGATGCCTTCAACTCCGGAGACGCATATATTCGCGCTGCTCAAGATGGACTTGCCAGAGCTACATACCAGTATGCAAAGGATATATGGGTAAGGAAATCTAATAAGTATGTAGTAGTATCCCCTGAGACTTGAAACAGTTGGCACAACTGATTTAAGGATCGTCCTATGCATAGGTTCTTATAGAGAAGAATACCCATTTATCGCAAGAACTGGAGGAATGTAAGACCCAGCTGAAGGCCACTGTTGCCGAACAAGAGGGAAAAAGGGCCTCTGCTGGTAAGACTAAACGTGTACCAGTTATTCATTCGGCATGGGTTATAAGTCTAACAAGAGATGCTACAGACAATCCCAGAGAGAATCCGAAGATTGTGGAAGATAATGAGCCACATCTGCGAAGTCAGCTGAAGGCGGGCGAGCGCGTGCTGACGAAGGCTATTCAAGAGAGAAATAATATCCAAGATGCTAATATTCGGCTGAGCGTTGAATTAAAAGATGTTCGGGCTCAGCTTGCTGACTTCGTGAAGGAGAACAGGAGGCTTCGACATGGCATTTATAGTAAGTGCTTAAGCGAACTATAGTGTAGTTCGGCAAGGAAGCGTATTGACAGAGCTATGTCTGTAGGTATGCTAATGGGCCGTTCTGGAGAGGAGATGCCCGGATCCGCAGGTGATATGCTGCAAGATCTTTCACAACTACACGAACGAGCACGACAGGTGATGCAGAGTATTACCCAGGCCTTGTGGCCATCCGCTTCCCTGCCCCGAGGCATGAACGAGCTTGTGGAGATGCTCAAAGGAGCACGGTAGCCTTTCTGGTTATGGAAGATATCAGCCTGCCGACAAGGTGCGAGGGAAGCTTGGGCCATGGTGAAGACGCGATACGTCAAGGCTGACCCGAACCATATGGCCGAAGTCGGACCGGTGGGGGCAGATGGGCAAGAAATACCCGTAAGTCTGGTATATGACCAAGTAGAGTTAGCCGCAAAGTATTCCCAATGGGATTGTAAGCTAGACAGCCTGTTGGATGGTATAGAGGAAGAATATAGTCAATCTAAGTGACTATGTAATTTAAATGGACCTATGTAGTCCCTAGCCAGATTGAAAATCATTTGTCATGGCGGACCTTTTCGCTTCAGCCCCCGGACCCAATAGTCCGGAGTGTATCCGAATTCCCGCACAACTATGAAAAACCGGGGTATGCATGGAAACCAGGCGTAGGGGTCATAAGTGCTTGAACATACAAGTACCCAACTAGTTATGTTATATTACATGGATAGTAAGAAACATCTTCCAGAGAGAATAGTTCCGTTAGGATGTCAGAACTGCGAACACAAATGTAGGAAGCAAAACATCCGAGGATTCACGTTGTAATAAACGAAAACATCTTTTGTTCACCGACCGAATATTCCCTTAAGAACGCTAGCTTTGGGCTTCACCCAGTCTGAAGTACACATACGGCTGAATCGGCAGTAACAATCGCAGAGGTGCTCCCCTTATGCCCTAGCTGAATTAACGGGAACGTAGGGCGTAAATACAAGATCCAGGCAACCCAGCATGGCCAAAACTTAAGTCATATCGATGCATATAATGGTGAAGAGAAGGCACATATGGAAAAAGGGAAACCGCATATGTGGCTGGTAGGAAGCCATTATAGTAGTTGTATTTAGCTTACGTATAGGAAGCCCCCAGGTATGATGAGCACACGTAGTGCAGCCGGAGCGATCAAAGCATCCGTACAGTTTTAAGGCTGTGTGTGAAAATTAAAATAGGGCGAGAAAGGAAAAAGGGGAACATAATTGAGGAAGCGTAGGTAAGGAGACGAACATTGAGTCCGGCGCTATGCGTAGAATCTTTGGAGTCTGGCTGCGTTCCATGGGTTCGGCTCGAGTCTGTTATCAGATGCATTGCGCAGTCGGTACGCTCCTCCAGTGAGGAATTTATCAATGATAAAGGGACCCTCCCACTTGTGTTTGATCTTGTCCTTCTTCTTCTCGGGGAGGCGTAGAATAGTTCGCCGATGTTATAAGTTTTGGCCCGTACTTCTCTGCTTTGATACCTTTGAGCCTGTTGCTGATAGAATGCGGAACGGGCTTTTGCTACGTCACGCTCCTCCTCCAGAGCATCTAAGTTGTCCTGCCGATCTAGCTCGTCTTCCTTCTCTTCATACATGCGCAGGCATGTCGCAGGGTAGCACTTCATAAAAAATGGTGTGTATCCGGTGGTACGATTCGGAGTGGTCCGCAGCCACCAGAGTACGGAGTTGAGCTCCTCGACCCAATGCGTGTCTGATTCTTTCAAGGATCGCACTAGTCTGGGTTTGATGCCGCTCATGATGAGACCATTTGCGCGTTCGACCTGACCGTTTGTTTGGGGGTAATAGACAGAGGCGTAATCGAGCTTAATGCCCATGTTGCCGCACCAAGTTTTCACCTCATCGGCTGTGAAATTTGAGCCATTATCAGTGATGATGTTGTGGGGGACACCGTAACAGTGTACGACCCCTGATATGAATTCTACCACTGGTCCGGATTCGGCCATTTTAACTGGTTTGGCTTCTATCCATTTTGTGAACTTGTCCACCATGACCAATAAGTATTTTTTCTTATGGCGTCCCCCTTTGAGAGGTTCGACCATATCCAGCCCCCAGACTGCGAAGGGCCAAGTTATGGGGATTGTTTGGAGAGCGGTAGGGGGCATGTGGCTCTGATTGGCGAAGAGTTGGCAACCAACGCAATGTTGGACAATGTCCTGCGCATCTGCGCGGGCTGTCGGCCAGTAAAAACCTGTACGGAAGGCCTTGCTTACAAGTGCCCGAGCTGCAGCGTGGTGCCCACCGAGTCCGGAATGGATTTTGGATAAGAGCTGCCGCCCTTCCTCTTCGGAGATGCATCTTTGGAGCACTCCGGTAGTACTTTTCTTGTAGAGCTCTCCTTCATGGACTTTGTAGGCCTTGGAGCGTCGCACAATACAACGTGCCTCATTTTGGTCCTCAGGGAGCTCTTGCCTATTTAGGTAGGCTAAGAAGGGCTCGGTCCACGGGACGATTACAGCCATGATTTCGTGGGTCGAAGGTGTTATTTCGGTAGTAGAGCCTCCTATTATGTCAGATGGTTCAGAATCTGGGGTTGTATGCGGAGCCGAACTAATTTTACCGGACTCCACTTCCCATACCACGGATGGCTTGAACAGCCTTTCCAAGAATATATTAGGTGGGACGGGGTCGCGTTTAGCGCCGATGCGGGCGAGGACGTCCGCCGCTTGATTATTTTCTCTGACCACATGGTGGAATTCGAGTCCCTCGAACCGAGCTGACATTTTGAGGACGGCATTACGATAAGCCGCCATTTTCAGATCTTTGGCATCGAAGTCTCCATTTATTTGAGATATTGCGGTTCGAATCCCCGCGCACTTTGAGGCGTTGGATGCCCATGGAGACTGCCATCCAAAGACCGTGCAACAGAGCCTCGTATTCGGCTGCATTGTTGGAGTCTGTGTATAGTATTTGGAGTACGTATTGAATCGTGTCTCCGGTGGGGTATGTAAGGACAACACCTGCTCCCAATCCGGCCAGCATTTTAGAGCGGTCGAAGTGCATGATCCAATTGGAGTATGCGTCGTATTCTTTAGGGAGTTCGGCTTCTGTCCATTCGATGACAAAGTCAGCCAGAACTTGCGACTTAATGGCGCGCCGTGGTTTGTATGTTATGTCGAACGGAAGGAGCTCGATAGCCCGTTTTGCAATTTGGCCCGTTGCGTCGTGGTTGTTTATTATATCATTGAGTGGTACCTCAGAGGCAACCATGATCGAACACTCTTGAAAGTAGTGTCGTAGCTTCCGGGATGCCATGAAGATCGTGCATGCTATCTTTTGATAGTGTGGGTACCGATATTTGCATGGAGTGAGGACAATGGACATGTAATATACCGGCTTTTGAAGCGGGAACTTGTGTCCTTCTACCTCTCGCTCGACCACGAGCACTGCGCTTACAAATTGGTGTGTTGCGGCTATGTATAATAGCATGGGTTCGCTAGTATTTGGTGCGGTCAGGACCAGATTAGTGGCCAAAAGTGCCTTTATTTCTTCCAGTCCTGTCGTGGCCGCATCCGTCCACTCGAAGTGTTCGGTGCATCGAAGAAGGCGATAAAGAGGTAGTGCCTTTTCTCCGAATAGGGAGATAAAGCGGCTTAAGGCAGCCACACATCTAGTTAGTTTCTGGATCTGCTTGAGGTCCGTTGGGATAGCCAATTGTGACAGAGCTCGGATTTTTGCCGAATTTGCTTCGATTCCTCTATTGGAGACGATGAATCCGAGCAATTTCCCGGAGGGTACACCGAAGACACATTTCTCCGGGTTGAGTATGATGTCGTATGTTCGAAGGTTGTCGAACGTGAGCCTCAAGTCATCTATTAATGTTTCAACGTGTCTTGTTTTAATGACCACGGCGTCTATGTAAGCCTCTACTATTTTGTCGATTTGTTTTTCCAGGCATGTCTAAATCATGCGTTGATAGGTTGCGCCAGCGTTTTTGAGACCGGAAGGCATTGAACTGAAACAGAAGGGGCCGTATGGCGTAATGAAGGCCGTTGCGGCTTGGTCGGATTCTACCATGTTGATTTGATGGTATCTGGAGTATGCGTCGAGGAAACACAATGAGTCGTGTCCTGCGGTGACGTCGATGATTTGATCAATGCGGAGGAGGGGGAAGGGATCCTTGGGGCAAGCCTTATTGAGGTCGTTGAAATCGACACATAGGCGCCAGGATTTGTCCTTCTTTGGTACCATTACCAGGTTTGCTAGCCAATCCGGATGTTTTATGTCTCTGATGGATCCGGCCTCGAGTAGCTTGGCTAGCTCTTCTCCCATAGCTCGCCTCTTGGGCTCTGAGAAGCGCCTAAGAGTCTGCTTGACTGGCTTGTATCCTTTCAGAATATTGAGGCTGTGTTCGGCCAACCTACATGGGATGCCCGACATGTCTGAAGGATGCCAGGCAAAAATATCCCAATTCTCCCGCAGGAAATCTCGTAGTGCGGCGTCTATTGTGGGGTTCAACTGTGTCCCAATGGAAGCTGTCTTTGTAGGGTCCATTGGGTGGACCTGGAATTTGACTATCTCGTCCATGGGTTTGAAAGAGGTGGACTTAGGTCGCTTGTCGAGTATCACGTCGTCTCTGTCCACTTTGGCTCGCAGCGTCGTCAGTTCTTTGGCCGCGAGGGCTTCTGATAATGCCTCCAGGGCTAGTGCGTTAGTTTTATTTTCGGTGTGGAGTGCAACGTCCGGATCACTAGCTAGAGTGATTATGCCATTGGGCCCGGGCATTTTCAGCTTCATCTACCCGTAATGGGGTATAGCTTGGAAGCTCGTGAATGCATCCCGCCCTAAGAGGGCGTGGTATCCGCTGCTGAACAGGGCCATTTGGAATGTAATTTCTTCGGACCTGTAATTCTCCGGCGTGCCGAATACCACATCCAGTGTGATTTTTCCTGCACATCGTGCCTCCCGACTAGGGATGATTCCCCTGAAGGTTGTGCTACTTCGCTCAATGTGGTTCTTGTCAATTTCCATCTTGTTGAGGGTTTCCTTGTAGATGAGGTTTAGTCCGCTTCCGCTGTCCATCAGCACTTTAGTGAGCCTGAATCCGTCCACAATTGGGCTAAGGACCAACATGGCTGGTGCCCGGACTATTCGGAATTGAGGTTCGTCACTGGCATTATAAGTTATAGCCGTGTCGTTCCATGGATTTATTGTTGCCACATGGCAAACTTCAGCGAGACTGATTGAGCTCACTTGCTCCTATTATTTGAGGCGAAAGTCTCGAAGACTGTTAATACCGTATTGTTATTTTTGGCGGGATGTTGTTCTGCTGTATGGTTTATGAGGAGACCCTCGCCGCTCTTCGCTACCTGCCGGAGTATCCAACATGCTCTAAGGCTATGAGTTGGTGTGGCGTCCGGTGTGTTGTGAAGTTTGCAAGGCCCATTGAGGCATTCCTCCAATATGGTTCCCCGCCTTGTATCGAGCTTTGGTTTTTTGGTAATTGAATCGGGTAACTTACAAGAGTTTGCCCTTTTAGTTCGGACGAAGGGTTTGGTTAGAGCCGGATTGTCCCAGAAGTTTGCTTGGGTTTTCCAAGTGCTTTCCATTGCGCAGTATTTCTGCACTATGGCCGCTAAGTCAGCAAAGTGTACTATGTCAAGGCGACTTATAGCGTTGAGGATCCCTTTGTCCGTGCAATTTTTGCAAAAGAGGGAGATTGCGTATTCCTCGCGATAGTCCTTGACCCTGTTTATCACAAGGAGGAATCTGGCCTAGTAATGATGTACTGTCTCTTGGGGCTCTTGTCTGATATGCGAAAGAATTAATGAATCTGGGTGGGTGGGTGGCTTTGAATTCTGACCCAATCCAAGACCGAGGGGCCAAGAAGCTTCCGAGTTTAATAGCTCGGGCTCCGGGATGTTGCCCAATTCCTTCGGCCCGCCGCCTGACTCTGAATTCAGAGTTTGGGCCATGTCCTCCCGCGAGCGGGTGTCCGCCTCAGAGAGCTTGGAAATCCGGACATAGTTCGTCCTCAAAATAGAAGGAGCATTCATGTGATGTTCTTCCACTACCGCTATCTCATGGGTGACCGGCGGAGAGTGAATCTCCCTTTGGTCGGGTTTAAGCCCGATCCGGTCATAGTCCATAGAGACGCCCAGGGCGGCGATGCGATCCAAGAGCTCATTAAGGGAGGAGAGATCCATCGGATCCATCTGTTCGGCGAGTTCCGAATTGACGTGGAGGCTGTTTTTGATGACCTGAGAAGTCATCGTCGGCACGACAGCCGATCGAGTGGTCATGACGAAGCCGCCCAACCGGAGAGTTTGGCCTAGGGCCAGGGCTCCCCCAATGGTGATGTTATCCTTGACAACGAGACAAGCCATCAAGCCTTACAGTGACGACACAGAGGAACTCTCAATGAAAGCACCAATGTCGGTGTCAAAACTGACGGATCTCGGGTAGGGGGTCCCGAACTGTGCGTCTAAGGCTAATGGTAACAGGAGACTGGGGACACAATGTTTTACCCAGGTTCGGGCCCTCTCGATGGAGGTAATACCCTACTTCCTGCTTGATTGATCTTGATGATATGAGTATTACAAGAGTTGATCTACCACGAGATCATAGAGGCTAAACCCTAGAAGCTAGCCTATGGTATGATTGTTGTTGTCCTACGGACTAAACTCTCTGGTTTATATAGACACCAGAGGGGGCTAGGGTTACACAGAGTCGGTTACAGAGAAGGAGATCTACATCCGAATCGCCAAGCTTGCCTTCCACGCAAAGGAGAGTCCCATCCAGATACGGGACAAAGTCTTCAATCTTGTATCTTCATAGTCCAATAGTCCGGCCAAAGTACATAGTCCGGCTGTCCGTATACCCCCTTATCCAGGAATCCCTCAGCTTGCTTGCTCAAAATTCTTAGTGATATGCTCCAAAGCCCTCAACTACCTTCTCACATCCACATATGACCCAAACCAAAAGTCCAACTCGGCCCCACCGATTCTTTCTATCCGGCGCCACCGAGTTCATATGTCATAGCCACTGCCACAAACCCTAGGCAAATCGGTCTCACCGTGTCAGGACCCCGACTCGATGTCACATTGATCTAGCCGGTAACACCTCATATCACTTTGCGGCCTCACGCACGGTATCCCCACGGGTGTCGCCTTACCTTTGCCCGGGACCGTTTGCGCCTTTTGGCTCACGTATATGATAGTGTCGCTAGCATCCATATGATAAGGAGCCCGGGCTGACATGACTAGTCATAAACCCAGAGTGGCACAGACTTACAGGGACAGGCATCCATGACCCAACTTCGAACGTGTCGGTCATCAGCAAGTGGGTCCGGGCTGTAGCACTGGGCTAGCAGGACTCCGGTAAACCGGGCTGTAGCGGGCTAACAGGACTCCGGTACTCAATGCGTGACATTTCCCCGAAGGGACAGACACAGGAACGAAGAAGGACACATGCCGGCCAGCCTAAATGTTCCAGAGCAGTAGCAAGCTACCATGGCTCAGTGGTAACACTAGGAGACATTTCCCGGTAAGAGAGGCTACTAAAGATAAACAACTAGATAGTCAGATCCCACACATACCAAGCATTTCAATCATACACACAATATGCTCGATATGTGCAAATACAACGAAGCATCACAACATGACTCTACGACGCAAGTACTTTATTTAAGGCTCAGGGAGCCATACATAACATACACAAAGGAACAGGTCTCACGACCCAACATTCAAGTCATACAGTCATACAAACTAGCAGCGGAAGTAACTTGTCTGAGTACAGACAACTAGTAAAATAAAAGAGGCTTGGAAAGCCTAACTATACTACGTGGTCCTTCATAAGCTCAGGATCACCACCTGGGCCTTTAGCCTACTCGTTGATGTCAATGTCTACATAGAACCCATCAGAAGGGGTTGCAGCGTCTTCTGTAAAAATGTGAATTATAGCAACATGAGTACAAAGGTACTCAGCAAGACTTACATCAAATCCTACATACATGCATATTATCAAGAAGGGTTGGTGGAGTTATTGCAGCAAGCCAGCTTTGACTCTTGGCTAGACTATCCTACGATACTTCAACTTGAAATGGTTTTGCGCACACGAGTTCACTACTCACCACTTCAATACACTACCGAGGATCCGCCTCCGTCTTCCTACGGAAGAGCCATCCTCGGCACTCACACTTATCCTGAGGCTTTTAGTAGTTTCCATTTACTTGTCTATGAACTGTATAGGCAACCAAGTAGTCCTTTACCGCGGACGCGGCTATTCGAATAGATCATGATAACCCTGCAGGGGTGTACTTCTTCATACATGTTTCCACCACTTAGCGTCTGCACACGACATGTGCTCGGCAGACTTCAAGCGAAAGCCGACGTGGGTGTAGACCACGACCTACCTAAACACTTAAGCCTCTAGTCCAGGTTTATCGCCTATCCAGGTTCCATCCGCAGGGAGTCCGGCCGAGGTTTCCCATACGGCCCCGAACGATGTGAACAGGGTTCCCGAGATACCTAACGGGTATTCGGTACACCGTGCCACGTACCTACCGCATCACAGCCCACCCCTACGGTCAGCGCTGTCCACAGCCTCCAGTAGGCTACAAACACCAGAAACTACTTGCAACTCCTGGACAGAGAGCTAGGGTGAATAAGAAGTCGAGCGGGGTCATATTTCAGGGCCCAATGCATGGTAGTAGCTGTATCTTAAATCACACATACAGATCTCAGTGCTTAAGGTCGGCTTCAATGAAACAACCCACCATGTACTCCTACATGGCCTCTCATCGATACCTTTACCAAATCGTGTTCACCACACCACTCTTATTACCGACATAATCATTTCACTCTAGCCTATCACCCAGATGAACCAGACCTGACAAGACTCTAGGCATAGCAGGCATAGCAAGGTAGGAACAACACATACATATGGCTCAATCAACTCCTACACATGCTAGTGGGTTTCATCTAGTTACTGTGGCAATGACAGGTCATGCAGAGGAAATGGGTTCAACTACCGTAGCACACAGCAGTTTGAAACGCGTTGTCTTAATGCAGTAAAAGAGAGCAGGAGCGAGAACATGGGTTTGTATCGATATGATCAAATGGTTGGCTGCTTGCCTGATGGTTCGATGCACTGATACGGTTCTTCGTTAGGGTAATCACGGTACTCCTCGGAGGCAGAACCTGTCGCAAAGGACACCGATACACAACCATCACCAAACAATGTGCAACAATATGATGCATGCATGAAACATGGCAATATGAGTGTGTTGGGCTAATGCAACTAAGACCAGAAGGGTTTGCACCAATTTGAATCAAAGATTCAAATTTCAAACTCAAACATGGCCTTTTAAGGTGCTTTTCCTTGTTCTGCATTAAACATCAGGCTAACTTGTTTAGTCATGCATGAAAATAGTACGGATGGATAGATTGGATTTTTTTGATCATTTTTCATATATAATTTGTCTGATTTGGAGTTACAGAATAAAAGTTATGAATTTTTGAAGTTTAAATTATATTCTGGAATTTCCTGATTTAATTTAAATCCAGAAATATATATATTGCGCCAGCATGACGTCAGCACGACGTCAGCGGTCAACTGCGGCTGGCTAGGGTCAAACCTGACGTGTGGGGTCCACATGTCAGTGACAGGGGGGTTTAACAGAGGTTAGTTTAATCCTAATTAAGAGTTAGTGGCGCTGGGGCCCACTGGTCAGTGTCAGGGGGTTAATTAACAGAGGTTGATTAAGTTTAAACTAATCCTAATCCGAATTAGCAGGGACGGGCCCCACTTGTCATTGAGCCAGGGGAGGTCAAACCCCCTGGTCAACCGGGGCTAACACGCCGGCGTTTAGCCGCCGGCGGCAGCAAACGCGGCGGAGGGCGCGGGATTTCCACTCCGGCGCCCAATCGAGCAGCGGAAGGCACGCGCGAGAAGCTGGGGCTCGCGCGCACCCACTGGTGCCCTCCGTTTCACCGGAGATGGCTTAGATCGACGGCGGCGACCACTTGGGCGGCGGCCGGAGTTCGGGCGCGAGCGGGATCGGGCTGCGGGGCACTGGGAGGCCACCTGAGGGGCTCGGCGGCACCCTCGTGGCACCGGGAGCACGATGGAAGGCTCGGTTTGGGCGGAGGCGGACCGAGACGGCGACGGCGACATGGACGGCGGCGAGAGGCTTCGGCCGTGGTGGGGAGGAGGGCTACGGTGAGGGAACGAGGGGGAGAAGAGAGGGGAAACGGAGAGGGGCTCACAGCGAGACCAGCGAGCGCGAGGACGAGGTCGGGGATGCCCGGTAGCTCCCGAATCGACGGCGAGTACCCACGGCGGCCGGAGGCGAGGATGGCAATGGCGATGGCTCCACGGGGTGCTCCGTCTTGCGTGGCTCGACGAGGAGGTAGAGGGGGTCGCGGCGGAGCTGGGGAGCGTGTCGGGGAGGCGAGGGGAGGCCGGTGGCGGCAGCTATGGCGAACGGCGGCGATGGGTGCGTTCGGACACGGGAGAGAGAGAGCGAGGGAGAGGAGAGGAAGAACCGGGGGAGAGTGAGAGAGTAC